>NW_015150833.1:704619-711605 GCF_000732505.1 Cyprinodon variegatus
GCACCTCGACGTCGGAGTACACAGAGTAAAGCAGCCAGGGGGTGATTCTAAATGAGCCAAAAAGCAGAGATGGGAGCAATTGTCAAACTTTTGGTGTCGATCATTCGATTTCATCCTGGACACTACAGAAAATGGGCTTAAAGTGTAAAAAACCGAACTTCTCCTTTAAGGTGGTGGTTCAAGCCGGGGCTCACTGAGATAAGTCTGCTGGACCAGCACCTACTGATAGCTTGGCACTGCAAATAATCATTGACTGTAAAGTTTTACACAATTGGGAAGACAATTGTTTAACCATTTACGACCAATTTTTTTACAATCCATACATGCAGTACTTGTCAACAACCCCAGTTTCCTTACCAGTAACTGCACCTTATCCCTTCTTGGATGTATATGATGAGGCCTGCAAAATCTGCGGCCTCCTCCTTGATTAGTTGCACAGTATACTGAAACTATAGTGATATTGTATTTGATAAACCAGATCCTAAAATGCAGATATAATATAATGTATGTCCAGATGAGAGAAAAAAAAGGAAGAAGAGTGAAAAATGGGAAAAAGGACAAACATTGTCATTGTATTTAACTGAATCATTTTAGCTATTTGGTAGCATAATGGCACTAATTATTTCTGCCATTTTTAATTTTTTTGGCCTAATTTCATGCTTTTTTTCACAAAGAGATTTTTTTGGTTGCAATCCATTTATAAGCCAAATTCATAAAAAAAAAATAAACACTCATATAATTAAACTTTCACTTAGATGAATTATACAGTTGTATTCTAATAACTTTAGATGTAACCCCAATGTGACCCCCAAAACTAAAATGTCAGTAAATCATTTTTGGAGACTTTTTTTTTTTTTTAACCAGACATTGGGGCCAATGTGTTGTTTTGCTGCATTGAATGTTTTGGTTTTAATGAGTATCGTTGCTTGTTATGATCTTCTCTTTCTCTTAGCTACTGTTGAATTCCGATCCTCCATGGATGGCGGTATTTGTCCTCAGGAACCCTCCATAAAGTCATCTATGGTCCTGCCCACCAAGAAATCTGTATCTTTTCCAAGTGATCATCAGGAGACTCCAGCCAAACCCCCACTTTACCACAAGCAGCCACCTGCCCTGCCTCCAAAGCCTTTCACTAGGATCTCAAACCATAGCACAGGTCAGTCATTTGTTTTCTTTTAAATTTTCTTCTTTAGCTATAAGCTTGCCTCATCATCTAAGCCTCAGTCAGGCTCATGAACTGTTTTTCATGAGCCTGACTGCTTATTCCTAATGCTGTACCTGCGTTGCCACACATGCTCATAGGATTATAGTAGTCTCATTAAAGTCCCCTGCGGTTAGCTCAGCTGGGTGCTCTCTGTCAATGACAAGCTGTTGGTGTAGGGAGGAGCTATTATTCTGGCCTAATTCCTACCCCTCTGCACTGACGTTGATAGTCATGTGCCATCATTATTAACCATTGTTAATCCATCTATGCTGGACATCTCAAATAATGTAATGTAGCTATATTCCCAATTCCTTATTTTCTCTTTCTCTTTTCTTTCTGCTCAAGATTCTTGCCAGCCAATGAAGTTGCCCTGCATGCCCGGAGCAAAGCACTCCCCACCCTTGCCTCCTAAGAAAGTGATGATCTGTGTGCCTCCAGGCGGGCTCGACTCCTCGCCGTCTCCGTCCCCCATTCCCCTCAACTCGCTCCCGCCAAAGTGTGCACCTCCACAGGGTTTACCACCTCACCACGGATCGCTGCTGCCCTCCCAGTTTGTCGGGCTTTCCCAGCTCCACCAAAACCACGGCCACCCTTTCCAGCTCCAGTACGGCGGCCTTCATGCCCCCAGCCGCATCATAGAGGAGCTCAATAAAACCCTGGCACTATCCATCCAACGGTTTGAAAGGTTAGTTTCTGCCTTGTTAAATCTGGGCGGAATACGGATTAGGAGTGAACTTCTATTTGGCCTCCTATGCATAACCTGTTTTATCTTAGTTGGATTTGGCTGAAAGTGTGTTTAGTTACAAATGATTTCAAACTAAAGGTCAATGGAAGAATATCGAGTTCCAGAAAAAAAAGTTTACGTTTTTTCTGCTTTTTCTGTTTTTGTGTATTTATTCCTGTTTGCTAGCTCTGATTTAAGTGGTAACTTTTTTCTAAAGTATACCGGTACTCAGTTTTCATTGAGGTCTCATCCTGTCAGCTCTGTTGTGCTGTTGCACAGGTCTAAATCAGCACACAGCCTCTCAGGGCACCCTGACCTGTTTTTTTGTTTTGTTTTTTTTTCCAAGTGAAATTTGTGTGCATGTGTGGGCACCAACACATGGAGTAGGCGTCCCTCCAGCAGTTTGGCCTGACATAACATGACCAGCTGCTCTTGACGAGAGCCGAGTTTCTTCTCCTTTTTTTTTTTTTTTGGAGAAGAGGGACACAGTAGTAGATTGGAAATTATGTAACCTCTTGCATTAGGATCTCTTTTGCACTGGAGCTGTTTGGGCAGGGATAAGGAAGTAATGCTCCTGACAGAGCTCACAATTAGTCTGAAAGCTGGGAGTGGTTGCATAACAGTGGCTCATCATAAGAAGCTTCAACCAGACTGTTTATTAATCATTCTGTCAAATGTGCAGCTGGTTAACCTGAGATGCCTCCACAAATTGGGGGGAAAAAATGTATTTTTTAGGCTTTGTTTTCAGCTTATTTTCGTTGTCCCCATTGTATTGGATTGGATATTACAGATATATGTGTTTGTTTGAAAATTGGCTATTTGCCTCATCAACCTCAGGGCCCCTTCTCTCTGGAAATGTTTGGGATACAATTTGAGCTTTTGTCGGCCCTGTCCACACTTTATCTCCCATATTACCATCTAATTTATCTGCAGGTTAATTTCTTTGTCTTTCACCATATAGGTCAGTTTGTTTATTCTTCTGTTTTCATCTTGGATTATTTGTTGGTCTGTTCATAAAATTTTTTGGCTCTCCATTCATTGTTTTTTTTTTTGTTTTTTTTTAACCCTCTCTCCGCGTATTTTTTTTCTTTTATCAGTCTTGTTGTTTGTCTGTCCTTATATCTATCATTTACCACTCATTCATCTTTTTGTACTGCTGCCTATCCGACTGTCTGATGATCCATCCATTTATTCGTTTGTTCATCTATTTGTCACACTCATCGGTCATAGATTTTGTTTTTTTTCTCTGCCTTCTTCTATCAGCATGTTTACCCATCCATTTTTCTTTCCATCTGTCTATTTGTTTGTCTGTCTTCCTATTTCACCATCTGTCTGTCAATTTGATTGAACAGCCTTATCAGCAATAATCATATATGTGCTGTATGTCCGTTGTGATAGTAGTAGAATGAAAGGGTAACAAGAACCAATGTATTTCATTGGATTTTAGATTGTTTATTGAGGATACTCGCAATGGATCTGAAATAAATGAATAAAAGCAAAATTAAAGGCTTACATTTTTAAAAAGGTCCAGTATTTTAATAATTTAACCAAAGACTGATGACAGAAAAAAACCTAACTATAAGAACACCAACTGGTTTACTCCTGAAAGGAAAAAATAAGTAATAAAATCTCTATTTTTCTATCCATAGCTGTGCTCTACTGGGCAGTGTTCAGTGTGCTCCCCTGGACAGGAGAGAAGTGCCATCTGTGATAATAGACTACGACGACGACAAGGAAAACTTGCCTAGCGAGTCGGATTATGAAGACCTGCCCAGCATGTATAAGGACGAGGAGGATGATGTGGATGATGATGAGGAGGACGATGAAGATGATGACTCCTTATTTACAAGTGAGGGGACCTGGTGTTTTATATAAAATCTGTATACATATCCAACTAGGACTCGCATTTAAAGTAATTTGTTTTTTGTTTTTTTTATTAAAGGTACCCTGGCTAAGAAGGTGCTACGAAAAGATTCACTGGCCATCAAGCTAAGCAATCGTCCATCGAAAAGAGAGTTGGAGGAGAAAAACATTTTGCCTATGCAGACAGATGAAGAGAGGCTAGAATCACGCCAGCAGATAGGCACCAAACTCACAAGGTGAGATGTGGCTTACCTAAATATAACCATGCTACCATAATAACCTTTTTTTTAAACAAATCAAATGAGGGGCAAAAACAATGGCTGATTTCAGCTGAAGCTGGCATTTTGTGTCACGTTACGTGCAGCTCTATCCAAAATGGATGTCTTTTTTTTTTTCACATTCTATTTTCATCCTTTTTTTTTTATCTTCTTCCCCTCTGAACATTTGATAAGGATACATGCTTTATCTCGTTAAGAAGTCTCTGAAAATGGAGCTGACCTAATTTCAGTGAAGCATCCTCCCTCCCCTTTTTTTTCTCCTTCTCTTGTCTTCTCTCCAGTGTGCTTTCACTATCTCTCTCCTCTTTCCTCCTGCTGCCTGACTTCCTCCCTCGCTCACTGAATCACCACAGTGATGCATGTGCCAAACTAGCTCCACTCCGGTTTTTCACAACAGTGCCATAAAAACCTTTTTTTCTTTTCTTCCAAAAACCAGCAATTTTACACCAGCATGATGCTGAAACTGGATCTACACATTGCACAAATGAGTATTTATATATGGAGTTCTTAAATGATGATTTGATTGTTTGGTCCTCGGCAGGTTGTATTCATTATGTCCAGAGGCTTCAATGTCAGGGTCTACAATCATTTATTAGACTGAGGCATGTGTTTAAAGCAACTGAACGAGTTTACCTAATTGAAAGGCTATTAGGTGTACACAGAAATGTGTCAGGAGGAACTGGTAAAAGTAGCTCTGTCCTTGGGATATTGTCTTATTGGCAAATCCATACTTTCCAACCTGTTCTATTCTCTACCTTGAGGTCTATTTTCAAAGTAGATTTCTTTGCCTATAACTGTATCTTTCTGCAAGACTTGCCTAAGACATCCCCTGTGTGGCAGTAACATTAATGACTATGAAACTACAGTACGTGGGCAGAGAACGACAAGTTTTTTAATAAAGGGTGGTGCCAAGCACAGCAGATTAAAATCAGGAGAGTTTTCAGCAACAGGAGAAATGAAATACATCTGTGCTTTTCCCCATTTTTTTCATTATCGCCATATTTATACAACTAGATGAGGTGTGTCTGCAAAGACTTGTCTATAAATGTTCTGATTGAAGTTGAAGACTTGAATGCGACTGGAAAGGATTCAGCTACCCAATGATTTAAATGTTCTCGTACTTGCATTATTTTGCATTCTTTTTTTCAACCAAAGTAAGATTGTTGACACAAAAGAAAAAAGGAAAACTATTACCAACATCTTCTCTATTTTATGTTCATTAATAACGGCTGATGAGGATAATGACGTTCCAGGAGGAGGTATATCACCATCACACAGGATTACTTTACTGAATAAAGAGCTAAGGACCACTAAACAAAACCTAAGCATAACAAAGGAAAACTGAGTCATCCAACCTAAACATGCAACTTCTTCAAAGCTTGATTGCTGAACTGTCTGCTCTATTCAGTCTAAAAATCAGGAGCAACTACATGATGCAATGGCGTTTCTTTGGACCAATATGAAAGAGAGTATTCCTGACATCTTGCACAAATGGAGCATTTTCTTTGGAGGGGGGGCATTGTTGTACTGAGGTGTACCTATGACGTTGTTAAGAGTGTATCATTTTAGAAGTTGTATGTTTTGTTTTTTTTTTGTTTTTTTTTTTAGAAAGTCCAATAAAGCATTTGTTAGATTTTTAAAGGTGTTTTAACCTGATTCGACCTATGCTGGATTAAAGCAAGGACACCGTCTGGCTCTTTCTGAATTTAAGTACTGCATTGCGTTGATGGATTATAGATTTAGTGAGGTAGTATTCATAGCAGGGTGACACTATAAGGTATGCCTCTGTTGAGCTTTCATTAAGTATGACATTTAATCTTAAATGGTGTCCTTAAAGAACTCTATTTAGAAATTATTTGGAAAGGCAAAAGCTGAAGTACTGAGATTAGTTGTTCTCAGTTTTAGAAGAAGTCACTGTGAATTCTAACTAGTTAACTTTCTTGGGATTTACTGTAAATAAATGGGACAAATATATGGAAGAGAAAGTTGCCAGGTTTTCCTGAACTTCACATAACGTAGCCCTTATCTACAATGTGTCAGGTTGTGATTTGACTTTGCTTTATTTGTTAGTATGAGTTTTGTAGAGGTCACATTCCACATGACCATAAAGTGTTTAACTGACTGCTGAAACGTATATGTTTTGTGTTTTATGAAACCATAATTTCACCCTGAAATGGGACATCGTTTTATGAGATTCACATTTTGATCATAGTCAGCTCAATCAGCTAAAAACTGGAAAAACAACAATCATGCACATTAGTCACCTAAATCATGTAAGCAGGGTTTCAGTGACTAATGGGTACCTTAATGTTTATACACAACTATGTTCCTGTTATGAAAAGGTAAATATGTTGTGAAAAGGGAATGCAGGACTATGAAAAACAGTCATAATCAGAAAAAACCCTCAATTGTGTACATCTGCAAATGTCCAGGCTTCTGTTGGCATTTCTAGAGATTTTTTCCCCTCCAGAACTATACAGAGAGAGAAAATAACAAAAGCAGTGTGAGAAAGTTAGGATTTTTGCTTGTTTGAGACCAGCATAGGATCCGTTTTTTTGAAAATATTAAGTTTTAAGAAAGACATGAACCAAGGTTCGCCATCAGGGCCCTTTTAACGTTTTCACATTTTCTTAGGTGACCACAAGCTTTAGGATTTGACATGAAAGAAACTTTTGTGCGCTTCACAGATCTAAATGCCAAATTTCTTTTAAAAATTTTTTTGCATGGGATGAAGCTATCTGTCAACAAAGATTTTGCCTGCTATTTAAAGACTCAGAATTATGGGCGCTCCGAATAATATTTATAGAGTGCTTTACATAGTTGGACTATCTTTAAAAGTAAAAGATTTAAAATGATGAAAAATTATTAAAAAAGATTAGAAGGAAAGAAATAAAACAGTTTCATGGTTCAGTGAATC
>NW_015150833.1:711790-773180 GCF_000732505.1 Cyprinodon variegatus
TCTGCATTAATTTCCACCCCCCTGCATAGATGTATTTGTTCTTTATTAATATTATTCTTCTGTTATTTCAAATCGTCCAAGTATGATCTGTCATTCTACCAATGCATCCTTTGTGAAAACAATAACTTACTTTCAGAAAGACTTAAAGATGCAAAAACTGTGGCCGCAGTTGAGTTTCCATTTCTAATAACTGCTTTGCATGTAGTAAATGCTTACATTTTCCTATCCCCCTCTCATTAATTAGTGCCGTTTGGTCGTTAGAATATGATCTGCATACTGATGAAGGCAAACAAGCAAAGCTACTTTTGCACTCAGCGTCTGCTGAATTGAAAAAAAAAAACGAAACAAATTAATTTGTCCCCTCTTTGAAGATCTGCTCTGTGTGTACAAACACTTTTACTCATGTTTTATGAGACGCAGACCTTCTGAACAACGAGCCCTGGTCCTTCTCACAGATTCTCAGCTGGATTCTACTGTTGACTTTTTATTGTACAGTTGGAAGGTTAACCTTCAACTCCAGTGTTAAATGCATTCAGTTTTCACATTAATTCTTAGCAGCTTATCTGTCCTTAATAAACATCCATCCCCACAGCATCATGCTACCACCAAGCTTTCATTATTAAAATGGTCTGTCTATGCCAGGCTGTTGCAGCAATGGTGACCTGCTCTGTCAGAATCATAATACTTTTATGGCATGTTTCAATGCTACCTTCCTAGCATCTCACCCTTAAAGACCAGATGTGTGTATGGTCACAGCGGTTACCTTGTTAAAAGATCCCCCCACCTGAGCTCTTACTTTCTGCAGCTCTTCCAGAGTTCCCATTGTCCTCTTGGTTTGTAGTTGATATTTTCCTTGAACCTGCTGTAAGTTTAGGTGAGCTAACTTTCTCTGTAGATTTTCAACTTAAACTCCTCCAGTTTCAGATGATGAGCATGACTGTGGTCATTCATGCAGGGTGACAGACCCTGTATATTAAACACATGTGTTTCAAAGCCATCTAATTGTCTTTTCATAATATTTTCTATAGTTGAATCGTTGATTAATCTCTGCTTATTATTTAAATGTCATGATTAAATGGCAATTGCAAAGAGACTAAAACCTTTTGCCTTTTTAGCTGTTGGTTGCCGGACCTTTTGCATAGGCTAATGTTCTGACAGAGTATGTGTTTCTCATCAGGCGCTTGAGCCAGAGACCCACAGCAGAGGAGCTAGAACAAAGGAACATCCTCAAACGTAAGTGTTTTCCAATTTTCACTCAAAAATGTTATAGTTTCCAAAAAGTTACCGTTTCATGACATTGACATTTATTGTAGCTGTTGGTTCTGTGTTTTTTCAGTCATTGCATCAATTTGACATAGTTATTACATGACATACATTTGCCACTTGGTCCCTCCTTGGTCAGTGGTTTTCTGTGACGCAGTCATGCAGCAGGGCTCCCTGAGAAACCATGTCTACAGAGGCTTGTGCCTTAGTTTAGGCATGCACACTATCAGAGAGAAGCAGGTCTGTTGCCTGGGTCTTTGCAGCTTTCACATCAAAGACTGGCTTAGCAGCAGTTCCTGCTTTCCCAGAGGCTCCTGCCTGATAGGCAGAGCACAGAAGAAAAGCACAAATGAGTGATAAATCCATCTCTCCTTCAAACACCAAGAAAGATTTTTTTTTTCTCTCTCCTTTTTTGTATGTGGCCAGAATACAAAACTGCAAGCAGCAGTACATACAGGTTGAGCTGTTGCTGATGTCTGACCGGTGGAAATCTAGGATGATTCCTTATAGTTTTCTCAACAGAACCTAGAGTTCTACAATCTAGAATCTTACAATCTAGAGATCTGGTTAATTATCTACAGTTTAAAGCACTGCTAATGGGTGAATCACTTGATTCTTAACATGGCACCTGAATCGCCTAGGGAGAACTTGGAAAGAACCTGATTGCTGTTTCCCCATAGCCATAGTGAACTGCAGCAAATGATGATTGAAACAGCTTAAAGCATTTTGAAGTCCTTTCTCCAGTTTAGTTTGGATCTAATGAGTTACATTATGCAAATAATGTTTGTATCTCTTCAATGATTTATTATAATTCCAAAAAGTGTTGATGATTTGCATGCGACTACGCCCAAAGTAAACCAGCTCATCTTTTCGTTTTCTGCAGCCCGCAATGAGCAGGAGGAAATGGAAGAAAAGAGGGAAATAAAAAGGAGGCTGACACGAAAGGTGAGTCCAAAATAGCTCTGAAGGTGCAAACTCGCGCTGTTCAAACCACTGAGGGGGACAAATGAAAGGCCAGGGTAAACAAACACTGGAACAGTAAAAAAAAATAAATGAATCTCGTCTTTCACAGGGCCTAAAATGTGTGTGGTGTTTTTTTTTTTTTTTTGTAATTGTTTATTCAACAGGAGATGAATGTCCTTTTTGCCCTTGGTCCTTCAGCATGTTTTCTTCCAAATCATTTGATCTCATGGGGAGGTGTTGTTCCCCTCAGTGTCAATAAAAGTGTAGCACTTTCTGCTCACATGCAGCTTGTGATTAAAACAAAATCTCACATCTGTTCTCAAACTGAGGCGAGTGGATTAAAGGCAAAACAGATTAAAGATATATTAATTGATAAGCATTTTATAAACGAAGCAAAGCGTGTTGGTTTCCAAACATGATTTTCTATTAATTAGATGTGTGCACTGTAAAAAGAAAATATTTGAACTGAGTCTATATGATATTTCATTTGCACATCATTTTAGTTTTAGAATTATTTTGTGTATAACAGAAAATAAAAATTTTAAGAGGAAACCAAACATTAAAAATCTGCAAACAAGGCTTGAAGGACAAAAAAAAAAAATGATGTAAAAAGTCTGCTCCTTCTGGAGCACTTAAATGAGGGGAAAGTGAAAGGTAAGGGTAAAAGAGTACGGTGCCCATTGAGCATGGCCAAAATTAACCTGGCAGGCATGCAAAAGGCTGTGTTTGCAGGATACCACTGACTGCAGTGGAACATAGTAGTGGTTGCATCATTTATTTATTTATTTTTTTTACCAATAGAGGCTGAATTGATGCAAACATTTTTAAAGGCAATGGAATAGAGAAGGGGCGTCCAACTCAAATCTTCAGGGGCAGGTATCATGTGACTTTGAAATAGGTCACTTGTCCTACACACATTAATCTAATGGCTAAACTTCCTCACTAGCAGCATTTAACCTCTGCTAATGAGCTCATACTCGAGTTAGGTTCCATGACACCAACCATCAAGGATTAAAGTTTGAGACCCCTGGAAAAGGCAAAAATGCCAACATGACCAACATGAGATAAAAAATTCCCTACAGCTTTTACCGTCGACCAGGCCAGCACATTGTTCAACAAATTAACACCCAATCCTAAAGAGGATTCCACTAGAGAGACATTTATTTTCTAAAAACAAAATTACAGCTTCCTGTTCTGCATTGAGATCCCCTTAGAATAGATCTTTTCTTAATGATGGGTTTTATATTAAGTTTGCCTGAATTTCTATATTTTTTTTTCTATGTATAATAATTTTTTTTATTTGCTGGCCTGAGAATTAAATAATCAAGAAATGTTTTACATTTGCAGTCATTTATCGTAACAAACCAAAAATTGCTGATATTTCTCAGGTGGAAGGTGTTGTTTATAGAGTTGAAAGATTATTACTCCAAATTAAGCTATTACTTTGTTCTGTTCATTTGGTTGAGAAGAATTTGGTTTTCTTTTTCAAATGTGTAATTTCTACTTTTACTTGAACATTATTTTACCCCAGTATTTTTCTTTTTTTTTTTTCTAAAATAGATTTTTAAAACATGGTGCACAGTATCAGAAATGTGTAGCTCTCGTTCCGATGCCTTTATATCCACAGCCATTGTCTAACATACTTGCACTGAATACACCTAATGTTAAAGCTTTCCTTTTGCCTGCTTGATTGTATACAAATTTGGAAGTCTATCTAATCGAACAGCTTTAATTGGATTTACTTGTTTTTTCTTTACTGTTTCATAAGCTTTTCTTCTTTTCCTGTTCCAGCTGAGCCAGAGGCCCACTGTAGAGGAGCTGAGACAAGCCAAAATTCTTATCAGATTCAGTGACTATGTAGAGGTTTCAGATGCACAGGACTACGACCGGCGAGCAGACAAGCCCTGGACCCGGCTCACAGCAGCTGATAAGGCTAGTATTTGACTGTTTTAAATACAATGATATAGTCTCTTGTGTCGAAATGTCTCTTTTTCTGTTTAAATGTAAGTAAAGCCATGCAATTTCTGTCACATTTAAAGTAGCTTTTATCAAAGAGGAGACACACTGCAAACAATGGGACTCTAAATAAATAATTTTGTCTTAAAATCAGTGCATTTTTTCTTGAATTAAGGAGGTAAGTGAGACACTCTACCAATGGAACAAGACAATTTATTTTTAAAATAAGAAAAATATAATTGCATTGTCTTATTTCTAATGCATGTTATCTTATTATCTTATTTAAGGAGAAAATATACTCCTTCCATTGGTAAAACATCTTATTTCCCTACTCAAATTAAGGGTAAATACACTAAATTTAAGAAATTTTTATTTCTAGATTGTTTTTGCATAGCATGACTCAGTAGGATTTCATGTTTCTCCTGTCTTGTAGTGTCATGTTCCACCTCAGCTGTTTTGTTACTGTTTGTGAGTAAACACCCTGAAGCGGTCCGGCTGCTGACACTGATCTACGCCGCTGACTTTTAATGAGAGGCAGTTTTGTGCTGAGCACATCATCTGCCTTCCTCCCTTTAGAGCACCCAAGGTCACACCTGAGGAACTCTAGTGAACATCAGAGGGAATCGGTGTTTTTATTACGCAACTAAGTCCCTTATATAAGAGACTAATTGGATAAACCCCGCCTCAGGACCACTAACCATGGCACCGTTCTGCTGTTGTTTTCCTGTCCTTTTTCTTTCATTGGGTAAATAATTGATTTTGTTCTGCTGTCCTCAGTACTTCCTCCTAAGGCTAGAGATGTCCCCTTGAGTCATGTTGAATAGTGAAAGCAATAACGTCACCTTGCTGTATTGCCGTCACACATAATATCTCGAAATTGGATGTAAAGCCCCCCTGGTGAACTGATTCATGTACCGAACATTTTCACTGTCGAAGATCTATTTCTTAAAGGCAGTGATTCACCAGACATTGACATGTGATACTGTAATATGGTGCACTGTGTGTGAGCTAGGCTCAAAACTCCTCGACAGGATGGGTTATCGGGTGGGGGTGATGGAGATTACATGATTGATAATGGTGTCCTCTACTGAAACCATCAAACTAATCCAAGCTTTTAATGATTTCTTTCATGCTGTGTCTAAGAACTACAATTCCTAACTAGTAATTTTATTTTATGAAACTGATAGTAAAGTCAGAAAAAAACAATAATACTGAAAATGGATGCACAGTCACATGTTATTTAAGTATTTCCATTTTATATTAACACAGTTTAATGCTTTGCTCCAATGGATCCACCGTCTAAATAAAAATCAGGATACAAATCATTCTCCATTTTAATTGGCAATCCTTGAGATCTGTCAAAACCCTTGCAATATTTGTTTGTAGTAGCATCACCTCATGCTGAAAAATGTATATCAACAATATACAGCTATTTACACCCTTAACAATTCTAATAAATAATAAAAAAAAAACTGCAATCATCAAATGTAATTGTACTTATTACTGTTTTAATGTAAAATTGATCAATATTAAGGTTTCTCAGTTCCCAAGTTTCTTTAACCGCCCAACAAAGTAAGGAGGCCAGAAAAAGTAGAAAGTCAGTTATTAAAGCTCACTGTTTAACACTTGTGGCAAACAGTGAGCAGGTACTTAAAGAGCAGGTACAACTTTAAGTAAAAGCATTGATTTAAAGAAACATTCTGAAAAAAAGAAAAACAGTCTGTTGTAAAAACATACAGGGCCTGTTGGTGGTAGTTAAGATCATGAGGTCAAAATCTAGATATAGTCTATATTTGTTTTCATCCACTGAAACAAACTGCTGACCTGCCTGTTTTTTGTTTTTTTTTTTAAATAGCCGCTTTGAGTTTTTTTTTTTTTTTTTTCAGACTTTCTAAAAAAAAATTTAACCTTACCAGTGCAAAAAAATTATTTACTTTAAGTCTCCCTCTTTCATTAATGGTTTCCTTGCTGCATATTGTTGTGCTCTGCACAATGTAATCACACTTAGAATTGGTGCTGGCATAAATTTTTATTAATCAAGGTCATGGTTGGTGAAAAAACTCAATCAAAAGCAACTGGACTTTCTGAAATTCTTGAAGATCTTTTAACATTTTCCAAGGGTCTTATTTAGTTCAGGACTCAAACTATGGATAAAGTACTTATTGCAGTGTCTGAAAGGGATCTAGGTTTCTTTCTATGAGTAAATTTGCAGACTTGATGCCTAAAAACCACAAACATTGGACCAGAAGAAGGCTCCCTATAAAATTAGGGCTTCATATTGAAGGGAAATGTGAAGGTCTTGTGATGTTAAAAGAGAACTCTGCAGTATTCTTCATGGCCTTGAGTGAAGACTGAATAATGCATGAAGTGGACAAAAATGCTGGAGTTTTTCTTCTTTTTTTTCTTCTCTAGTGATGGTTCTCTCAATGTTTTTATTCCTTGTCTGCAGGCAGCAATCAGGAAAGAACTCAACGATTTTAAGAGCAATGAGATGGAAGTACATGAATCAAGTCGTCATTTAACCAGGTAAGGAGCAGGAGAAATGGTAAAAACGACGACACATGCCTTAGTCGTAGCTCACATCTCTTACTTAAGTTACTTGAAAAAAGGTTTAATTACGCTTGAACTTTTGTACAATTTGTCACATTTTAAAAACTTTAATGTCTTTTAAAAGGAACGACCAACACAAAGCAGTACAAAGAAAAGAAAGTGTTGCACATTTTTATTCAGCCTTTTTCTTGTTCTAGTAAGAATATTCTAGCACCTGTTTGCTTCAGTGGCCATCCAGTTGCTAAGTAGTTTACCTGTGTGTAATTAATGTAATCGGGATTAGTTCAGCTGTTCTGTGATGGTTTGTTAAAGAATATTAGAGAATAAACAGAATCATTAAGATGAAGGAGAGTAGAAATGTGTTGTTTTTATTCAGCTATATCAGCAGCAGGTAGGGGAAGTTTGCATCATATTAAGCAAAGAAACAACACAGATTTTAAAGATACTGTACTGTACTAGGGTTAAATGAATCTGCAATTAAAGGTATAGTGGTGGATTTACTGGAGGATAGCAGTAACTGTTATAGCCATGTATAACTGTGTCAGCGGTTTGGAGGGCAGCTTTGGAATAATGCTCCTTTGTGCACCGAGGATGCAGCAGTATTTCAGTATCTCCAACCCCTATGCATAAAGCTGTTAAGCTGCACTGGAGAGTTCAACCAGTGTCCGAAATAAATGTTCATTTGGAGCATTCATTTGGTTTGGTTGTTTTAATTGGATCCAGCCTTCCAATCCAGTTATTTCTTTTTGGTCGATATCATACACAGCAATTCAAATATTGATCTAATAACTTTAAGTCTATGTTTGCAACATGCATTATGTCATTATGCAGAGCATGCACAGCAGCTCGTGATGAGCAAACACAACACGGTGTTTTTATCAAGCCCAATACTTTGAGTCACATGGTAATAATACTGATAATAATAATACTGTTGATTTAACAGTTTTATTAGATAAGTATCAGCTGATATTGTCAGGTATTGTATCAGAATAAACTGGATCGGTCCATCTCTTGTATAACAACACCTAAGGTTTAGACATCGGGTGGAGTAGAACTACAAACCTAAGAGAGCACAACTACAAACAGTCTACTGAAGCTAGTCCCTGAACAAGGAGAGCAATTAATCAGAAGCAGCCAAGAGATTAATGCTACTCTGAAGGGGGTTAAGCAGTAAATACACCAAACGAGTAACTGTGCATAAGCAAAGCAAAGTGGCACAGCTTTCCTTTTTAAACAGTAAAATTGTTTACACTGGGTGTGTTATATACTCGTTCAATGCCCATATATATATATATATATATATATATATATATATATGCAAAGCCTTTCTTAATTTGGGAGGAGTTACTAATTTCAGATGGGTAAACGCTCCAGTTTGGGTTAGGAAGAAACAGAAATGCGACATCCGGTTTCACAGTTCACTTCAGGACAAGGTGCATCTTCTACTTGTTGCTTTTTCAACAAGATGATGCCCAATCCCTACAGTTATTAATGCCCAACCAGCAGATATTGGTAGTTCTAACATGCTATCTAAATATATATTATATTTCCCATCAGATTGGTCTATATGCTGATTTTTAGGTGATCATGTATTATAAGTTCATGACTTTAACACAGTACTAATTTAAGTAATTTAATTACCCATGTCACAAAAGCTCAGAGCCCCATTGCCAAACCTGTTTCTTTTGAACATAAATTTCAGTTTTCAAACATATGCTCTTATGCCACTTTGCTTTGCTCACACGCTGTTACGTGTCCGGTGTATTTACCACTTTAGAGATTTACAGATCAGATGGGAGAATATGTTGATAGAGTTGTTTTTAAATGTACAATTAAAAAATCTGGCCTTTTTAAGAAGAAAGTAATTGTTCAAGGAAAGCCAAAAGTCCCATGTGCAATTAATCAGAAGACATTTTGTTGACAGCAAATTTGCAGAATAAGGTGTTCTCCCGTATGTTTTGTTTACTTTTCACCTTATAATCTATAAGACAAAGGTTGGAAATCATCACATTTTATTCCCACAACACCTCTTGCACTACTTTGTGTTTGTCTATGACATATAACCCTGATGAAAAATATTGAAGTTTGAATTTGCAGTTCATGAAGTTGCATCGAGTTTAATCGAATTCTTTCTGTTTTGTCTTTTTCAAGGTTTCACCGACCATAATAGACCGCAACTGTCTCGAGCAATTTAGTCTGCTCCTCTGGAGATCCTTAAGTGCTGGACAGTAAAACAGGTGCCCTTCTCTTCAATAAGGCCATGTATTCTGAAATGCCTTTTCAGGATTTACACATCTGCGTCAGCACTGCACACCAAGATGCTGACAGCCACTGTCCAGTCCCTTATAGTAGCACAAAACAACTGTAGGTAATGCACATGGCCCCTGTTAGGGGCTCATTCAACTGTCTCTTAAACCTCTCTGCTGAGCTCTCAGGCTGGTGCTCAGTGGCGTGGAGACTGGACAGCAGAAGAGTCCTCGTTTGCAGTTGATGGAAACTTGCGCAAAAACCTACTTGGCGTCATCAGTAACATCAGTGGACCTATCTAAGTGGAAATATTTTTAATCCCTTCCCACCTTTCAGGCTGTCCCTAGGAACTCTGTTTAGCTCTTGTAGACAACCCTATGAGGGTGGAGAGTTGATCATTCTGAGCTGATCATATCAGAAAAGGCTCCATCTTTACTGTATCTTCTGGGATTTTAGAAAGAAACAAAAAGGAAAAGCTTCTATCCATTGAATCACGTGCAATTTCTTTTTTTTCTTTTGCTAGATTATAGCGCCCCCTGGAGTTCTGTGAATCATCTTTAGTCTTGATACTGCTCCTCCATATGTGCAATTCTAACTGTAAACAGCAATGCTGTCATCTAATTGCAAACTGTGAATTGGAGAGTCGGGAAAACTTACCAGACTCTCTCCTGATGTACATTTTGTTGATACTGAAGAAGGCAGGTTATGTTTAAGAATTGAAAATGTTAATGTTTAAGCTTTTTCTTTAATGTCTTATGCATTTGCAGGTCACAGAAATTTTCTGGTTTTAGTGTGCAACACTCTTTTTGTTTTTGATTTGACAGTTTTTACATTTTCATTAGAGGCACTTATTTGTTATGGACACCTGATTTGAACTTTGTATGCATTCCAGCGCTTTGAAGAGTGTATTAAGTGATTGCTTGCCACATTTCTTTTTTTATAGATTTTGTGTGTATTGTTTACTATTGTTTATTCTTGGCGAAACATGTGCATTCTATTATACACTTTAATTTTATATACATGTCTCACAAGCTTTTAACAATGTAATACCCTTTGTTTGGAAGGGGAGGAATCAGGTACATTTTGGCCCCAACATTTTTTTTTTTTTCTGTCTATGGCCATAAAATGGCTTTCTTCAGGGTCAGACGATTTGTTTACTTTCAAAGTTTGCCTCAGAGGGTTTGTGCAGCATATTTTACTGAAAGAGCTGCTTAAAAAATCTGCCTCAATATCTAAACCAACAGATTTGGTCAAGGTGCAATGAAATGATTTCTCCTAATGCATCATGAATTCAAAGAGACAGGCTCTGGTTTTAGCATCTTTTGAAAAACCATTTTTAAGACCTTTTACTGCCTTGTACTATTAGAGTTTTTCCAGATGTGCAAGTTATTTTTTTTTCTGATAACTGATCCCCAAACAGGTATTCCAACACACGTACTTTATGTGCATATTTTGTTGTTTGCTTTTATTCATTTTTTTTCTTTACTCATTACTGTTTTACTTCGGAAGTTGCAAATGAACTTTCCTTCAGATAAAGAAATGCAGTAGAGATTAAAGGCTGTCCCTGCTATTATTCATCTGTCTGGAAGGGAACATGGGTTCTGCAGTATTTCAAAGATCTAAGCAATGTTTTATAACATTGATTTCCTTGCACTGCATGTTTCTTATATCCCAGAATAGGGGTATTGTTCACAATCTAGATCAGTCATCACACTCTTGTAACATGACCTGTTGTAGAACATAAGCTTGATTTTTATGAGGGCCTCTAATCACAGAAACTTCAAGACATATGCAGTGTTTGTTGTAAATTCACTTTTTGGTTGATGTTAGCTTGACCCCCTTTAAAAAAAGAATTCCTCACAGCTTTAGAATAATGGATCATTATAGTAATAAACCCATTTTCATATTGTTGTATATCATGACCGGAGTCGGTGGATCAAGCATGAGGATTAGCATTTTGCTGGAATCAAGGAATATGATATCGGCAATAATCGGTTTCCTTTAAAAAGTTGGCTGAACGACTGAAACTAGTCCTTTTTTTTCATTTCTGAAATTAAAAATACCAAGTTAGGAACACATCATGCCAATAAAATTCTATTTCTGAATGCATTTAAACTGTATGCTTTGTTTTTTTTTTTTTTTTTTTCAAGTTAGGAACACATCATGCCAATAAAATTCTATTTCTGAATGCATTTAAACTGTTTGCTTTGTTTTTTGTTATTTTTTTTAGAAGCCTCCTATTTTTGTCATTAAATGTATAATACAATCTATGCTAATTTTCAAATGGCAACTTGGTGCAGTAGTTAATGCACTGCATTGATACCAATGTCTTCAAATGAGCTAAACTAGATGGACCAGATGCCAATTTTACAAAATCAAGATAAGGGATTAAGCCATGATTTTCTGCATAACCTGCCTTAATTAAGCCTTTACTCGGCTTCACAAAAACAGTAAAACATTAGTTTCCACGGTGATTTCGTGTGTGCAGCTAGCCTGCTCCAAACCCGGCTAAAAAACAGGCTCACTTAATTCTGGTGCTCTCTGGTATCTCTTCAGTCACCTATGTGAAATCATTGACATTTGTCAGTGTTTCTGTTTTCTTTTCTCCATGTTCATCTGTTTTTAGCCTATGAAAAACCACAAATTCATATTTAGTCAAGTTTTTAATAATTTTAAAATTAAGATGGCCTATACCTTTATTAGCTTTATAATTTTCTATTTAAGTTTTGTGTGTTTGAAGACTGCTATTTTATGATCAGTGGAAAGGCCTTTAGTAGACTTTGCGTGTGTTGAAGGGATTATAGAAATGTCTGATAAAGAAGCAAATTTATCTTCCATAAAGTAGCTTCAAACACATGTCTTCCTTCACAGTAGAATGCCCATGTTTAAATTTTTCCCAGCAATTACCTGCATGAGTATTATCGCTTTTCAGGCAATACACATACTCTGCTGTGCGAGATGCTGGTTCCTAATTTAGCACCACATAAAACTAATGGAGCCATGACTTTACCGTCTCATAGATGACCTGTGTTAGGCTTAGATTTTCTGCTAGTGATACACTAGCAGACAATTTAGCATGTCCGGCACCATCATAAGGATTAAAAAAAATTGGGAACATCTTCGTAATCTTCCCCAGCCACAGAAGAACAAACTACATCAGGATTCTACAATAGTAACATTATTAGGCTACATGTCACAAAATAAACTTTAAAACAGGTTGGCTACTTTTTCTTTTTGATCCAGGATTCTATAATTGTATTGAAGCTGGGCTGCACACATTAAGATGAAAATGCCCCTCTAGGGCACAGGAAGATAATTTTGTCAACATAAAATCTAAATGAACAGGTAAAAGTCAGTGGCGATTCTCATTGAATACTGGCAAATTAAATTTCATTAAATCATTGGTAAAATTAACATTTTCAAATTTATAAATGTAACTGTATTACATATGAGCTAAATTTTGCCTGATTTCAGGAGTATGTTGTGCATAAATCAGCTGTTATTCCACACTCGGACGCAATCTCCCCTCCTATCTGGAGCAGCAGGTCGGTCTCTATGAGAAACCCCTGTGGAGGTTTGACTCTTCATCTATTGAGGTAAGCAACAAGAAAGTGCAACCCTGATTGGATAACCAAATCAGGGCTGCACCAAACGTATTCCAAAATACATTCGCTTACACTGAGGCTAAACCTCTTAGGGGGTCCATGGACCAGGAGAGAGTCATCTTTGCTCCAGTAATTATAGTTTTTTTTAAATGAAAACTAATGGTGTTTAACAAAAAAAATATATAAATCATATCTGCAGCTTGATAAAGTTTTCATACCAAATGCCATTCTACATTTAGTCAGGAACCATTGCACAGTCCCCAACTTTTAAGTCAAATTCTCACTCCAATACCTAAAATAAAGACTCTTGAACAATGCCAGAAATGTGCTATGATGGGTCCTTTCTAAAATAGTTATGTTAGTTAGGAAGGGAGCAAGGACCAATTCGTTTAGCATATGAACCTGCTGATGTCCCTAACCAAATCCAGGAGCTATTCGGTTGCCCACAAACATTTGCAACTGGATGTATATAGGCACAGCCCACATCACAGAGTTTTAAAAAATATGCATTATTTCATATGTACTAAGTGTAAGACATGCAAATGTCCTCACCTTCACACGTTTTGGGTTTTATTGTGGAGAGCTACAGCTGGTCACTACATTTGTGTAACATTATGGGTTTTTGTAGTTCTTTTCCAGAAACCTGTCGTACTAATTTGACATGCAGAATTTATGTGTATGTAGTGATGTCTGTGAGGCTGAAAGCTGTCTGAATTAAGCAGCAGTTCTGAGCTCCTTTTGTTTGGGGAGAATATTTTATCAAAATATAGTCTCCCCATACTTCTCTACCCTGGATGGTGTTCTCCAATTGACCCCAAAGGGATATGAGTTATGAACAGAAGCTACATTATTTGGATTGAGCTAAAGACTTAATCCATTACACCACTGAATGGAAGGACAAGGAAGTGATATAAATCCAGTCTAAGATTTTAACATGTTACTATTGTTAGAAAGCCCATGTTGTTTAGATGTTTTCCATTGGAATCTGTTGGTTTATATACATCAGATCAGCACAAGATAAGTAACCCTGTGCCTCCGCCGACTCCAGCTCCTCTTCCCATGGTTATTGCTCCACCTGCAGCCAACCAACCTCCTGCTCTGCCTCCTACAGATGCAGCTCCACCCTCAGTAAGTATCGCTCTGCCTCAAGTGCTTCATACAGCCATACCTACCACAGCCGCAGTTTTACCACCGGTGATGGTGGCTACGCCTCCCACTCTCCACAGAGCTTAGCCCGTTGTGGCCCCAGCTCCTCCTGCAGTGAGTTTAGCTACACCTCTCAGTGTCCTAGCTCTGCATGCTGCAGCTCCACCTCCAGTTCATGTGGATCCACCTCCAGGACAATTTACAACTTCACCTCTTCATCCATCATTACAATCAGCTCCTCCTTCATCTTTGCTTCCTGGTTTAGCACTGGTGAACTACAACCTAGTCCCTGCTCCATACTCAGTTTATCCAGTGCAATGTCAGCCGACTCAGTCAGCCTTCGCATATCCTGTCAAAACAGCGTTCTACCATTCAGCCTTGCCTCAATCCACTCCACAATTACCACAGGCAGTGGATGTTTCTCGGCTCTTCTCCCCTTCCTATGGCATACCCAAACCTATGATTCCTTTCTTTGAAAGTGGCAAAGAAAGCGACTTTGCCTTACTGAAGATAGCGCTCAACAATCTTCTAAACAGCCATGTTCACCTGAATGAGCAGTACAAATATCAAGTGCTTCCTGGACATCTGAAGCTGCGGAGCGCACTCCAACTGGCTAAATCCTTCATATGATCCAAGGCTGTATACAGCAGCTATGCAGGCTCTAGAAGATAAGTATGGTAAACCACTTCAGCTCCTCCAATGTGAACTGCATGCCATCTTAAATGCCCCAGCACTAAAGTTTGGTGACTGAATCATTTGATGCCTTTGCCCCATCTATCCAATCACTAGTAGGCATGCTTAGAACCCTGGAGGGTCAGAACAGCTATGAGCTGCTATGTGGATCTCATGTCGACCGACTACAGAGCAAGATACCTCAAAGCCACCGAGATGGGTTTGTGGAACACTGTCAGAACCAAGGTATGCTTAGGAAAGGTACTGACCAAACTTAAACCTGACCCGATCTGAGTTCCTGGTTACAGATCAAATCCCAAGCTAAAAGCATAGCAGGTCGAGCGGCTTCAATTTACAAATGTGAAACACCCAATCTACTGAAGAAGGACCAACATCCATTCAGCCGATCAAAAGAGAAGTCAACGATATTCCCCCTCACTGCCAGTGGACACCAAAGCCCCAAAGAACAAAGGTTCTCAAAGCCAAACCCCTCATCAAAGCCTAAAACATATTGTCCTCACTGGCACATTTGGCAAAACACAAATCTGCAACAGTCCATCAGCGTTGGTAACTTGGAACTGGTTTTCATAGCAGCCAGAAACATTTCTGTCATTTCTTTGCAAGATTCTTCTGTTATCTGCCATTTGCCTGGTTGAGGCTCTTTATTTTTAACTGGTTTCACTGCAGTGGGGGATTTTTAGGGTTTTGTGTAGCCTGAACAGGTTCCGGGACTGCCCGGCATTCCGTTTAGAGCTCTTGTCCCTTGGGAACCTTGACAGCAGTGGATCGTTTGCGCTTCTCAAATCTTTCATTTTCTAGCTTTAAAGCTTCATTGACCCTCTCTATCAGTTCTTCTTCTGTTATGGTATTCATCTGTTTTGAGGCAGTAGCTGATACTTAATGCAGTCACTGAGCAACCCAGTTTCAAAGGAGCGGAGGAACTTGTGCTGAATTGTAGCCCTGCTGTACAGTTTATCAGTCTCCTCATTTGCTACTTACCATAACGGTTTCTCTTTGAGTTCGTTGGCAAGGAACACAAAATTTAGAGCAGTTTCTTTGGGTTCTTTGGAAATATTAAGAAGATGATTGTAAAACTCAGTGCGGCTGTCAACCATGTAGTGTCTCTTTAATATGATGAGCAGTTTCTAAGTGTTAGTCCCCTTTTTATTTCCCACATGTCCCTTAGCAGCATTCCTGGTCCTAGCAGCATTCCTGGTCCTAATTACGACTTCCACTATTTCACTCTCTAAGTGTCCTTTTTCACTCCCATTTTTGATCTGGAGGAGCAAACTGAAGGTAAGGCAGCTTGTCCTTTTGCCCACTCTCTCCAATCTGTCCAGAGATTTTAAACTCCCTCTTCAATGTTAACTCTTTCAGAGTATTAGCTTAAGGTGGACAATCTGTTTTCTGGGGTGAAATGGCAAAGATGGCACAGGTTGGGAGGTGGAGTTTCGTGACCAACGAGGAACGAAAAGTAGTTATCATCTGTCCAAGTGGTCAGCTCTATATAGTGATTGAGCGATATAGGGGTTTGGGTGGACGTTCTGACACAGCCCTGGTCTTGGTCTTGCTTTTTCCACTGTCCAGGTCGGAAAATTTAAATCACCTGCAGACGTCCACGAGAGGCTCTCGCTCTCCAACTACCACAAAGCTGCACTCACTCAATCATGCAGAAGTTGTGCTGCTTTCATGTTGTTGTTTTTTTATGAAAGGTTCGTCTCTAAAGATGGAATGTGCTTGGTGATAGTGTAGTCTCACTAGTGCCACCTCCCTGCTGGCTCACCAAGATATGTTGCAATTTTGAAAATGATAGGCCAACTCACCTCCATTGCAACACATTTATTATTGCAGAAACTGCAAAACTGAAACATACAACACCTTATAGGAGTTGCTCTGCGCTTTACACACTGGCCAACTACTTCTTCTGGCCAGAGCATCAGCAACTGGTACACAATGCACTAAGCACCCTCTGCTGATTAACCTCATATTAAATCGTTAAAGTTATAGATTCTACCAGTGGTTTATTTAAACAAAAGCAACCTCAGAAATTATAATGACATGGGGAATGAATAATGACCAATTAAATTCAAGTCTTTCTTTCATTTATGCAATTCTTTCTTTCATAGTGCCACATGTGCAAGATGTGTAATTTATTCAAACGTACCATATAATGTTTGTTAATATTACTTAGTGGTGAAGAACATAGACAGGAATGTATACGCATACCCCGCAGAAAGTACAGTAAGCAAAAGAAGTATTTGAACAACCTACTATTTTGTAAGCTCTCCCACTTATAAATCCTGTAGGGGTTGGAAATTTTCACCGTAGGTGCATGTCCACTGTGATAGACATAATCTAAAAAAAAAAAAGTCTAGTAATCAAAATGTAGGATTTTTTTTAAACATTCATTTGTATGATACAGCTCTAAAAATGTATTTGAAGACCTGAGAAAATCAATGTTATTATTTTGTAAAGTAGCCTTTATTTATTTATTATAGAGGTCCAACGTTTCCTGTAGTTTTTCACCAGGATTGCACACAATGCAGGAGGGATTTTGGCCCACTCCTCCACACAGATCTTCTCTAGATCAATCAAGTTTCTGGGCTGTCGCTGAGAAACACATAGTTTAAACTCCCTCCAAAGATTCTCCTTTGGATTTACAGTAGGTCTGGACATTGGCTACAAAACATCAGAACCTTGATATGCTTCTTTCAGAGCCACTTGTTGGTTATCCTGGCTCTGTGTTTCGGGTTATTGTCATGTTGGAAGACGAAGACTCAACCCATCTTCAATGTGCTAACTGAGGGAAGTAGGTTGTTCCCCGAAATCTCGTAATACGTGGCCCCGGTCATCCTCTCCTTAATACAGTGCAGTCACCCTGTCCCATGTGAAGAAAAACACCCCCATACTTCACATTAGGGATGGTGTTCTTGGGATGGTACCCATCATTGTTCTTCCTCCAAACATGGTTATTGGAATTATGATCAAAAACTTTTATTTGGTCTCACCTGACCACATGAATTTCTTCCAGGAGTCCTCTGGATTATCCAAATGTTTATCGACAGACTTAAGACGGGCCTTGACATGACTTGTGCTGGTTTAAGAAGCCGTGCTATGCATGATTTCAATCCACGACGTCTTGTGTATTGACTTCGGTAACCTTGGAAAATGTAGTCCCAGCTCTTTTCAGGTCATTGAACAGCTCCTCACATGTAGATTTGGGCTCAGTTCTAACCTTTAGGATCATTGAGACCCCACAAAGTGAGATCTTGCTTGGAGCCCCAGTCAGAGGGAGATTGACAGTCATGCTTAGCTTCTTACATTTTGTAATGATTGCTCCAACAGTGGACCTTTTTTCACTAAACTTCTTTGCAATTTCCCCATAGCCCTTTCCAGCCTTATGGAAATGTACAATTTTGTCTATAGTGTATTTGGTCAGAGTTGGTCTTGGCGATGTTAGTAGTTGGATTCTTACTGATTGTATCAGGTGGACAGGTATCGTTATGCAGCTAACGACACCCAACAGGTGCATCTAAATTAGGATAATAAAAAGAGTGGAGCTGGACATGAAGGGGACTGGTGGTCGTTTATGAAAACCGTTTTTTTGCCGGGTTGGTGGATGGAACAAACTTGCAAGTCAGGTAGATGAGGATGAGGAAGGCTGGTCAACATTCTCAAATGGGAAAAAGAGAGATAGAGGAGGTAAAAGGGGAGAAAGGTGGTTTGAGAATTGAGGAAATAAACTGGAATTAGAAGAAAGCAGTACAGATGAAGAAAGAGCTGTGCACAGGAAGATTGTCAGAGAGGGGAGAGAAATTAAATTTTGATTCAGTGCTGAGGAACAACAGTCATTTGAGCCCCATTTTAATCTCCAGAGAAATATATAAATAAATTGAAACTTGCTGTTGATTTGCAAAAATGAGGAGCAAAGAAACTAAGCATTTGATGTTGATCACCTAGGAAAAGGAGGGGGCGTAGGTAAATGTCAGAGGAGAGAATAAAACAGTGAAAGGAGTAATAACAGGAATGCTGCTTTATCAGGATTTAGATCGATTAACCATTAACATTTTGTGAGGCAAGATAAACAAGATGTAGGCTACATTCACACAGCAGCCTGAAGTGACCCAAATCTGATTTTTTTTTTGCCCATATATGACCTGTATCTCATCTTTTCATGGCAGTCTGATCCAATTTTTTTTTCAATGTGACCAGAACACTTGGCTGAGTTCTGAATCCTATTTGAATCTGATCTTTTCAAATGCGACCTGTGTGTCAACGGCCATATTGCATTCACCCGACCTGAATGTCATTAATACTCACCAAAGGTCCCTATTCTGCGTCTCGCTATGCAGAAGCCGTGGAAAAAAAACAAAAACCACAGTCTTTAATTTTAACCAACTTGAAAAGATTGAGTTTTTAAGGTTGGGAAAGATCGCTAGATGAGCTCCAGCACTACTCTCCATGTTTACTTCCGTAAACAAAGAGCACACTTGCTTGTGAAGTCATTGCGTCCTCTACAGTGCATGTGGGACACTTAAGCTGTATGAATGCAGTTCACACAGGAGATCACATACAAGTCGCATATATTAGGTAATGTGAACATCCACCCAAAAGAATCACATTTCACACCAAAATAGGAATTGAGCATTAAGGCCTGCAGTGTGAACGTGGCCATAAATATTTGGTGGAAAGCACGTCATTGCTGATGAAATATTCAGAGTCAGTTCTACCAGAAAGACTTAAAATATGTTACATGAGTTTCCCAGTTAGGCCATTTATTCGACCTCTACTCAGGTGCTACAGGTGTCAGTGCTATGGCCATGTGGCTGCACTTTGCAGCAAAGGTGTTCAAAATGCAGAGAAGAACACAGAATGGAGGAGTGCAGGGAAAAGGCTTAAAAAAGGTGCTGCTATTGTGGTAGCCAGCACGAAGTTAGCTATGGAGGATTGGATGTGAGAAAAAAAGCAGTGGAAATTTGATGCGTTAAAACAACAAAAACTATGAGTTACGCAGAAGCAGTGAGTGAGTTCAGGATAAAGGACAGGAGAAACGAATCATGCACAGAATCAGAATAAAGTAGAATTAGAAGAAACTCATTCTATTCATAGCATATGTCATCAACTACACAGACCAGGCCAAGCATAAGACAGAGAAAATCACGACCATTGCAAGAGGAGCTGAAATAAGTCAGGGGGGGACAGGAGCATCAGGTAACATTTAGGATATCGTTATTTATAAATAGTATTATCAGATAAAGATGGGGGATATTCGATTATTATATTTAGGATATAAAGTCAAACAGGTAAATTCCCAAGCTAGAATACTGGTCCATACCGGTAGCTGGTGGTAATTCATATTCAAGTTGTTTGCCAACTGCCATTAAATCTCAAAAAAAAGAAAAAAAGAAAAGATTTTGAAGACAGACTAACGGGTCTTTGAGGGGCAGAATTCTTGCTGATAGACAGGTGTTTAAATAGTTATATGGATGTACATCATACAAATAAATTGTTTTAAAAAAATCATATATTGTAATTTCTGATTTTTATTTTATTTTTTAGATTAAGTCTTTCACAATGGACATGCACCTATGATGACAATTTCAGACCCCCCATTATTTCGAAGTGGGAGAACTTGCAAAATAGCAGGGTTTTCAAATATGTATTTTCCTCACTGTATGTAATTGCACCCCTGATAAAATTGTATAGAAAAAAAAAAACATTGATCTGCCTCTCCAAACGTAAATGATAATATTGCAAGTCAAAATCTTTTTCTATTTTTTTATTTGGTTGGGACAGTGTATGTAAATGGACATACATGAAAGAAAAAACATCAATGTAAACACGGTAGATAAAAGCCAAAGGCTAATTTCCATCTGTTGTCCCAAATGGTAGGGTCACACATGAGTCAGTGACAGTTATGCAGATAAAACAATACCATATCAACCATATTAAATATTCTCCACAATTGAAAACTTTAGGCATTGCACATCGCCCATAATGGCACACTTCCTGCAAATTGCACATATCAGACATTGCACCGTATCCATAGTTGCAATGTTCTCATTACAATTAAATCCACACATTTAAATCATGTGCATGACAAACCTACTCACACTTCCACACACATACACAGAATTATATCCTGGTAGAAAAATAATTAAAATCAATATAAAATCTGATCACCTTATTGCAGTTTGCAATTAATTTAAATTGTTTAATTTAGATCTCTTGTGCTCATGTTTTAAAATATAAAGGATATTGGAGCTTGAATGGGGTAGCCAGATGGTTTGCAGCAGATGTAAAATTTCCCTTATTTTCAAATCCACAGACAGACTCAATCAATCAATCAATCAATCAATCAATCAATCAATCAATCAATCAATCAATCAATCAATCAATCAATCCCAAGAGTAGTTTTATACTACCCAGGCCAGGGATGCCATAAATCTGTGAAAGAGAACACAGATCAGGTGTGGCCAATCAGACTGTAACACTGCACATTGCCCATCCCTACTCTAAAAGGGGGAACAGGTTGGTCGCAGCATCATGCTGTATATATATTTTTCTTGAGAACCTTTCTCAAGAAACACTGAAACCAGTCAGCGTTTTTGGAGCCAAACCTTAAACTTTGAACTGATACAGTGTTGAGAACATATTAACTACTCTACATTTATTACATTTTGTAAAAAAAAAAAAAAAAAAGAAAAGAAACAGATTACTGATGATTTAATTATTTCGCTTCAATTAAACAAATTAAACCTAACAAATGAGTCGAAAATAAGAGGAAACAATAACTTCCTGTCAATGAGCAAAAGAATTTAGTGTTTTTTTTTTCTCTTTTTTTTTCACTTTTTAAGAGAAAAACAATTGATCCTCCACTAGATGGCAACAAATACAACAAAACCACAGTGTATACTACTCTGAGCCGTGGCCTTATGAAATGGCGTCCTGACGAGATGGTGCCGAAGTAGTTTCCCTCGCCACCACTAGTCGCAACAAATATAACCTGCAACTAAGTTTATTCTCATTTTGATTAATTCTGTTACAAGAAAGTAAACAAGCTATTTCTTTAGCTGGAGGTTTAACACGAGTGTGTTTTTCATATATTTAGAGAGCATATACGGGCATATGAGTGTCCATTGTAACCGAAAACAGCATTCATGTAAAAAGCACTGGAAACTTTTGCGTACAGCTGAGTTACGCCAAATAATAGGCGCTATGTTTACGCCTTTCCTCGCTCCACCGCCCAGCTCAACGTTACTGGTGGAAGGGTTTACTGGAAATGTAGTCTTTACGTCGTTTTCCTTTAGCGGGACACTTGTTGCGGCGAACTCATTTCCCAGAATTCAATGCGTTGTTGTTAGCGACCCCATCTTGTTCCCTCCTCATGAATATATATCAGCCAGTATATGCGTAGGAGGTCTTCCGACGCATATTTCATATGCTAGTACTGTACTTTAGGAGGCACGGTACAGTCACGTCTCCGCCCAGCTCTGCCCCCTTAGAGCCCTGTCTCTTCCCAGCGAATATACTCGGGTACAATGTTTTTTTTTTTTTTTTTTTTGGAGCTACGGAGAGCACTTCGACGGGGGAAAGAAGACAAGAAGTGAATGACAACTAAGGGCATAACTTGGCAACGCCGCCTACTTGGTGGACATTTATCACGCTGGGGGACATTTTAAGGCTTTTAAATGTAGGGGTTCTCAGGAATAACCCACTGCGCACCGCTATTTATTAAGAGTGGGGGTACTTTTCCTCTGCCTGCGATGGAAAGTGTGCAGGATGCACCGTCAGACGGAGGCGCAACGAAGTTAATGAAGAAGCCCGGCGGACCGCCAGTCGCCCGGGGGATACCAGCGGATGATGGCGGTGGACGGTCGGCGCCCTCCCGCGCTGAAACGAAGAACGGTCTGTCTCATTCCGCCTCCTTGCCGGCGAATAGTGCGTCAAACCGGGCCGCGGCGTCTAACGGCCGGGGCTCTTCCAGCAACTCCAGCTCCCTCCTGTTGAGACGGAGGCGCTTAAAGAGGAACCTCTCCGCCTCAGCTGCGGCAACAGCAGCAGCGACTACCGCCAGCTCAGCTGTCACCGCGAAGATGAGTTCGGCCCTGTCCACAGCGTCTCTTCACAGCCGGAGTCTGGATAGGAAGACTCTGCTGAAGCACCGGCTCAACCTGCAGCTGCAGCCCGCGGACCGCGAGTGGGTCAGAGCGGATCTGCACCGCGGCTGCATCCACGTCCACGACAGGCTGACCTCCTCATATCCCAGGCCGGTCCTATGCACTATGGACAACACAGCCGGCGAGGTGGCGCTCCGTTTGAGTAAACTCTGCACCAAGTCGAGCTGCGTTATACGCAATTTCTGTAAAGATAGCTCAAAGACTGACCAAAATGGCAACTGCAAAGTGAAATGCGATTTTAATGACGATCCATGTCAAACGAAAGATGGCTCACTACTAAAATCCAACCTGCAGACTTCTTTGGAATCCACAGAGGTGGGTGGGCATCCTGGTGACAGGTTAAGGCTCCTGCTTATGGAGAATGCAGATGACAGGGAGAAGCAACAGGAAGTTGATGGAAAACTTTTCACCCCAGAATCAGAGTCACAAGACAACATAACCTGCTCCCTATCAGATCTAAATTCCAATATGGACATCCCAAACGACGAGGATTCGGAGCACAGAAATGGGGTGGACAGCTATGGATTAAACTCTGGCTCAGATGTGGAGAGCAGTGCATTTGATGATCTAAGTTCAGGGGCCCGGCTTAGTGAGCACAGAGACTCCTTGAGTGATGACATGATCCTGGGAACAGAAGCATCCATCCTCAGCCCTTCTTTCGACAGTGCCACAGAGGGCAATGATATGTATGGAAGTTCATCAGATGAGCTGGAGCTTGACTGTCCAGTGTCTGGCTCAGACCTGGACCTAAACAACAGCATCTCAGATGGTACAGGAAGGTACAAGCAATGCAGCATGGGACATTTAAATGAGAGGACAAAAAATATGGGGTCTGCCAGCAGACATAACCCACACAGTTTGGGCAGCCTGCCGCCCAGCAGTAGCGCTGACTCCTTTTCAAGACTCTGCTCCACAGATATCATAGCTGACATTCAAGACTGTGGTCAAGGTGCTGTAAAACAGGAGATGACAGCACTCCAAAATGGAGATTCTAGTGATTCCAGTCCCACACTGTATGTTCAGCTGCACGGTGAGGCTGTGAGGAGGCTTGGTCCTGATGAGAGGCCCCTGCAGATACAGAATGAATTTCTGTTTAAGCTTGGATTTAAGGACCCTTGGAGAGTTCAAGAGGAAGGGCTCAACACAGAAATTGGCTCCCTGTTACGTTTTTATGCAGGTAACTTTTTTTTTTCCAAGTCATGTTTTTGCTCATCTCAGAGGCCTATTGAGGATGATTGTTTTTTTTTCTTAATGGTGTTTTTACTTGTATCAGTCAAATGCAGGTGCACATTATGATGATTTCTCTGCACGGCTCAGGTTGGCATATTGCTTGATGGATTAACCTGACAATGATAATAATAAAGTTGACTTTGCGTTGTAAAAATGTAACAAGTGGGATTGGGGTGCAAAGGTTGTTGGAACAAAGCTACCGTACTTTAGGGTCTTCCTCTGATTCCCCAGCTTATTTATTTTTTGGGTCTTCCGGCTTTAATTGTCTTCTTGCCCTGTAGCAGCCCACTTTGCTCCCATGGACATGCATGACACCGCCACAAAGCATTCAGCTCAACTTATGGTGCGCAGACATGAGGGGCCCTTTCCGGCTTTTGGCCCATTATCATCCTAATGAAAAGGCTGAATGCTTTTGTGGTTGGATGGAGAATAGCGGTGGGAGCGGTATGGCCTGGGAGGACCATAAACCCCCCTCTGTGGACTCTGTGAGTTTTAGTCATTGAGATGCTGCGCGGGGCCCTTCCCATTGGCATCCAGCATGGCTACTGTCACACTCACTGCCTGCCAAGTTGAGTTAACGTGCTTCCCCTCTAAAACTGAGGAAGATTCCCCCTCCCCCTCCTCCCAGCCACTTTCACCAATATTACAACTGTTTTGGGAAGAGGAGCTGGGTGGTGGAAATGTGCAAGTCTGGTAATGATGTTAGTTAAGCAGATGATGATCCTTAAATTTGACATATTCAGAGCTGTCAGCTCCAAATGTCTGTTTTTGAGTTAATTACCTTCAGTCTGTGCTGGTCGTCAAGATTTCGTGCTGGTTTACAGGAATATCTTCATTATGGCCTTGGTGCATGGTCACTAAAAGAATGAATCTTATGGGCTCTGGTTGGAAGATCAAACAATTCAGCAGGCAAAACAAGGCTAAATGCCCATTTGCCTCTACATCCCATGTGAGGCAGCTTAATAACGGTCACCTGAGTCAGCCTCCAGCTACACTGCACCTGGGAGAACAGCTCTAAACCCAGGCTGTTATGTCTGTAAGCCTAACTCCACAGCACATCTGAAAGGAAAATAAAATGGCCCTTCCTGTGAAGTGAAAGAAAGGGCTGATGCCCTTGTGACATTTTCATATGCAAGCAGCTCATGAACATGTACCATTTCTTATTGCAGCTAAAGCATGTAAGGAATGTACGCTGGCTTCTCTAGAATGTTAGGCATGTCTGCTGAGCAGGAATTGAAGGGGATTTTGGAGGCGGGGATGGAAGAAGGGAATAGTATGCAGGCCCATGTTTTGTTTGTTTTGAATAGTTCTGCACAGATACGGAAGAGCCTTGGCTGACAGCACAGCTAACACAACCGTAGGTCCCCTGTCACTCCAAAGGGCTTTTTTGTCTGCCGAGAGACCTTTGATACAGGAAGTCCAACATACAGAATTTGTGTTATTGCTCAGTAGTTCAACTACAGTGCTTTGCAGATTTTATTGGTACAAAAGATAAAGCTATTTGTAAGGCAGAATGCTGTTATGTTGCTGATATGAGTGACATATAAAGCAGTCCTCATGATTAGGTCAGCAGTACAATGATTTGGAGAGCTTGTTAAATTAAGCAGTTGCCATGGTGCCTCCTGCCAGGTCATCTGGGCTATCCAAAGACCAGTTTTACTTAGAAGAGGTCAGGGCATGCTTGGAATAAACGGATTCTGCAGAGGCCAGATGATAAAACACTTTGCCCCTCACACACACGCACACATGTACAGAAGGTTGGTCAGATCAAAGGGCTGCTCTCCTCTTTGGCAGGCCGATGAGGGATCCTTTCAGTACTGCCCACACAGGAGTCTCTTGTAATGCCTGGACAGCTTTATTATAGAAGAAAAAAAGTGAAAAAAAAAATGTCAAAAGAAAGCTTAGATAAAATGAAAGACTTTGATTAATTCTAGACGGATTAACAATGCAACAACTGTATAGTCTGTTCTTCTTTAGATTTGATTATTTTTTCTTTTACTACTCTTTAAATATCTTTAAACTAAGACCAGATGCCATGTTTAGTAAGAGAGAAGTTGTGTAAAACAGGGTTTTACTATTGAAAGACAAAATAACTATTAAGTTGACAATATACGCTGGCTTTGGGATCTTTTTAGATTTTGCTGTCATTAAGAACTAAATTCTGTGTTTAAATCTTATAGAATGTAGAATTTAAGCAGTGCTCTGCTTTTCAAAAGGTTACCAACATGTAAATACATTTAAGGATGGTCCTTGATAGTAAAGGTTAGAATCTTATTATCCTGAAATCTTTGCCAATATACCTTTTCTAACCTTCATGTTATGTCTTCAAAGTATTCTTCCCCCCTCTCTTTTCAGATCCTTCAATCATTTGCCAACATACCTTGGGATTATTATGAATAACATTTAAAAAAGTAGGCGATTCGTTTTTTTTAAATTGTCATTGAAACATCGTAAAGCAAAATTAGGTGCAGTTTTCCAGATAAAAATGCTCACATGTTCATTTATGAATTTATTTGAAGCAGCTGGATGATATCAAAAATTAAAACGCCTTATCAGCAGGATGGGGTCAGGGTTAATCAAGCCTAAAACTCTTTTAACTGGCTTTGGAATTCGACCAGAGTCATATAAATTTAATGAACAATGGCCTAGGCTGACCCAGAAACTTATCAGGTTTTAAATTCGCTGTGTACCAAAGCTGATGCCTAATTTGCAACGTGTCATATTTTTTTAGGCGGTTCCTAAGCTGCTTTCACAGTTTACCAACAACTTAAGCTTGATTTGAATAATGAATTTGTAGCAGAAAGTGGTAAAGCAGAGTGAAAGTTCTCACGAATCTTCCTTTATGAGAGATAAGTTTGCTTTCTAACCACTAAGATCTGTTAATAGCTCTGAAACTTAATACTAAAGATATCAGGGGCCATACTTGTGAAGACTGGTTTCTCCAAATAACATTTATAGTGCATTATTTTTATTACATAAAAAAATCATTTCAGTTGCCCTTGACTTGATATAAATAACACTTTAATACTTGTTGGCTCCCTGTTATTGAACCTCTTACTCAGCAAATCCTGACAATAACTCAAGTTTATTGCTTTGAGCCAACGCCAAACTCCACAGCAAACATTTCCAGGAGCATCTGGGTTAACTCCAAATGCATTTGTGAAAATACGAGTTTGATATCTAAGAGGAATCTAAACAGCATTTCTGTCAAGTTCTTCGCTGAAGGAACCAAGAAGAGATGAGCAGTAAACCTCTCCGTTTAAAATATACCTCCTTCTGTCTGTTACATGAAATGTCTGTTAAGGTTTTAGGTTTTGAATTAAGATGGAAATGATAACTGTAATAGATTTGCATCCCCAATGCCATTTATGCATGTAAATTCAAAGCAATTCAGTTCCCTTCATATTTTATAGGTGTGTAACTTGAACACAAATTCAAGATATCTTTGCGTAACTGTAGCAAATAGTAATATTTAACTCCTTAACATCTTATTGATTATTTTCAAAAATGGAAACAAATGAGACTTACTTGTGATAATCTTGGTAAAATATCATCCCCCGACATACATATTTCCCTCCTTTGCTCTGGGTTTGTGTGAGGAGGCAGCAGCCAGTGGCGTGATGACTTAAAAAGTCTCTGGAGGGTTTAAAGGCTTAATGAAGCTCCCAGCTTTCTCCAGCAGCCTCTGTGGCAGCTATTAAGCGAAGAACCGTTCACTCGGTCTTGTCTTTGCCACGCTGCTCCATTTGTACAGTCAGTGTGCCAGATTGCTCCCACACTCACACTTTTTTGCTTTTCTACAAAAAGAATTGTCAAGAACTGCCTTCCACTGACATTCCCTCATTTTGCATACATTTGAACATTTTTGGTATGTGACAAGTACTGACGGGTAACTTAACAAAATCTAATGTCCAGGTGTGACTTAAAACTAGATTGAATGGATTGGAATAATGAAGATGAATAATGAAAATAATGAAATGATGGAACCCTTTGTATGTGAGAAACTCTGCAAAGCTCATTTGCTGAATTAAAGCAGCCTTAATAGTACCCAAATAGTATTTTACAGTCATTTTCTAATTGTGTAATAAGATGTCACAGTTTTTGGAGCTTAAGTCTAATTTTTGTACCCATGTCACTGTGTCTTAGGGAAAGGTTTTCTCTCAGGAAAAGGAAGCAGAAGAAGCATTATTTTGTAAGAATAAATCCACTTGATTCTTCATGAGGATCTTTGTATCAAACTTGGAGAGTATAGCATTGTCAGCTTTTAGGTGTTAAAAATAGAGCTTTTTTTTTTGTCCAATCTATATTCCCTTCATGGGTGATGCCCTGTCCCTGCTCTACTCCCAGACCAATTCTTCCTTCCTTTCTCAATTTCTAATATGATCGATCCATTCCCTTCTCTATATCTTTTTTCACATCTCCGACTCTCTCAAACCATCTCAGATTCCATTTTAGTTTTTCCATGTCTGACTTTTTCTCTTGCTTATAGCTTTTTATTCCAAGATCTGCTGCTCATCCTCATCACACATTTTTTCTAAAATGGTGATAAAGCTATAAAATAACTAACTCAGTAAAAAGGGTCCAAAAGGTATTAGAAGGCAACAGTACAGTATTTCCACAAAATTGTCTAAAATATTCTAATTGTATGTACTTGGATCAGAAAAACACTCATACTTTCTTCTGTTGCTAGAATAATACTGATACATGAACTACTATTAGTGCTGTCTGTGATATTCTTTTTTATAACATAGATATAGATATTAGCAAAAGATGCAATTCCAAATATATTAATTTAAAATGTTCACTGCACTCAATATTAAGCCTTATTTTTATGCTCTTCGTGCACATGTAAAGCAAAGTTATTTAAGCTAATTCGATTGTCAGGCCATCAGCTCCCACAGCCAGTCTGTTACTTTACAGCCACCAGTAGTTTAAAATCAGCGCAGTTTTTATATACCTATCAGACTTAAAGTCAAACTTATGTAATCAACTTACATAAAACATATTTTCACATTCATTTTTAATTTGGTTTGCTTTTTATTTGGAAATGCTTTTAAGAAACTAACTTCAAACTTCAATAAAAATTGAATAACCATTGGAAATAAATGTATCACCTTTAAACTGCTATGAACATTTTTAAGCTGGCTAAAAAGCAAGTATTTATGGTTCGAAGATTACCTTTCTGTTCAGTTGAACCTGTTAGGTGATCATGGCTGCATATAAAATATAATCTGAGTATTTTCATAACTACAGCGAATAGTGATTTAAATTCTTAGTTAAAATAAAAGTCAGCTGTAGTGAAAAAAAAAAATGCCTAAGCATTTAGAAAGTAGCAAGTGTTAAAGTAATGCATAAATCACAAAAATCTCTGTTCTGCCTTGTTTATAAGCCTTGTTTTCTTTTGGATAGCTCAAAATATGAGAGGCAGTTTTTAAGTATTTAAATTTTAGGTTTTAAAAATGGAAAAAGGGTTAATAAAAAATGTTTGTTTTAATTTTGCTGTCTAATTTTGAAACCGAAAAACCAAAGTGCGAGCCATACACGGATAGCTCATGCACTTTCCAGCATACTCTCTACACACAGTGTTACATTTTTTAACTGTTAATGCAAAACCAGCAGAATATAGTTAATAAGCATAGATATCAATCAAATGAAAAGCTCCAATATGGAACATAACTGCATTCATGGTTATTTATGTTCTCAAGAGGATTGTATCCCCCACTTTCTTCAACCTAAGCATGCATGTTACTAAAATCTTGGCAAGAGGATCCTGAAAGCTGTGAAAGTTAGCTTGGAGGGGAAGAACCTTCCTTTGCCTCGTGGGAGAATCCTGACCTCTCAGCTGTCTGTCAAGCTGCCCTTGCCAGCTACTCCCCAAAACTTTCACATAGTTGTTGCCCATCAGCAAAGGCATTGAAAAGATTCCCTCTATGGTGAAGACCCACTTTCCTGGAGCTGTGCTTCAGCTGCAGTCCTGACTGCTTGCATGAGGCAGGATTAGAGGCATGCCAGCAGGGGCTCGCTATCCACAGCTTTGATCAGCAACAGCGCGCCTAATACCAGACAACATCTGCAACTCTCAGCATTAAAGAGGCCCAAAAATTCCGATTAGGGAACATGAGGCCTGCGAGCCTGCTCTTGAACAGGACAGAAGTGTGTCAGTTCCTGGATGGGAGGTTTTTAAATACCACCACTCCACTGGTGCTTATGTTGATTTGTTTTATAAAGCCGCAGTCTCTAGAGAGGCTCTTTGCGGTTTTGCATCTTTGTATTTTGATTTTCCTAACATTCCCTGAGCATCAGCAACAAACATATATAAATGTACTTTCACTGTTTTTTACAGCTGTGTTAAATATTGAGTCATTGAAACCAAAAACAAAAAAAGTTCTTGTTTTCAGTCAGAAACAAAAGACGAGTTATTTGGTTGAGCAAACATGATTGTCAGTGAAGTGTGTGGAGACTGACGCCAACTCTTTGTTTGCATCATCAGGATACAGCAAGATAAGCTGTGTTTGGGTGGAGCTTGGGTCATGTTCCTAATAAAGTTAGTATTGTTAGTGTGAGATGACCCAGTTTAAAGTTCATGTGTCTCAGAAAATGCTGAAGTAGAAGACTAATGCTTCCTCATTGGTCAGAGTGTAAGATAAAAGGTTTAAAAGGAGCTGGTGTAGAGCAGCCATATTCCCAGGAATGCAAATTTACATATTTAACAGGTGCAAAGGACTGAAGCACACTTTGCATCTTTAGGTTCTTACATAAATGGTTGCCATGTATATTTTTTATCATCTCTGATATGCAAACTTTATTTGATTAAGTCTCAAGAGAAATTTTTTTTATATTCCCTAAAATGTGGGGCAATGCAGTGTTGATACAAGGAAATGTTCTACATTTAAAAGCAGTTTATATAAAACCCTAATATGCTCTCCAAGACTAACATAGTTCCTGAAAATGTAAGTAGTGCACCTGAAGAGTGTGACACTCTTTTAATGCTCCTTTTGGTGCTGCAATTAGATAAGTCCTTTTGGCAACCGTGTTGTTCAGATGGTAACATAAGGGTATAAACTTGGTAGGTTCATGTATGTGGGTTTAGTCAAGGTTTTATTTTATTTTTAAGGTTAGTCTGACTGTCTTCTGAGGTTACCATCCACAGGCATGTCCTCTGAGGACAGTTTATAAGCACCATTGAAATAAAAAAAGCACACTATACACTAGGTGGATTTCCATCAGGTTCTTTTAGTGCTAATTTTGAATTATAGAATTGGAAAAGCCTGATGGAAATGACAGATTTCGAAAACACAACCTGAGAATTTTACACTTGCTGGAGGTTGGTTTTGCGAAAAAAGGGTTAATGGGCAAAATAGAAAACTGAAACACTTTTTCCGTATCAGTTCTGACGAACTTTACCTCATGGCTTCTGATTATGTCTTCACAAATGTTCCTGTTATGGAGAAAAATCACCATTACTAGCTGACATGTTGACTTAAGAACTTGCCTGATAGCAATACAAACTTTCCTCCATCACTGAACTGTGGTCAGGGCTAGATTGCAGCCTGGACTTCCAGTTTATTACAGCAATGGGTGACGACGTAATCTAGGCAACAGTGCATGATAACAGTGTGGTTTGGTTATTTGGCTTCAAACTATATGGAAACACTGCAAATTCCATTATCTTTACTTCAAATTTTTAAAAGTTCACTTAAAATTCACGTTTCAGTTGGATGGAAATGCAGCTACTGTAGCTCTGTATGTTTCATGACACGGAATATTTCCACATATCTGATTAGAGCAGCCTCTATCAGCCAGCTATCTGACAGAGAACAGTAACACAAGGGGGTTAGGCTGTGTTGGATACCTCAGGAGAAGAGTTAACTCACCTCTACACCTACCAGGCATTTTGTTTACAGGACTTTAAACCACACCTAATTATTATTTCTTGATATTTAAATTGGATTGGAGGACAATTATCTTTATTTTTTTTTTGTTCACTTTTAGGAAAATCTAAATGGGTTCTTAGGCTCTGCTATAATACCTCATCACTTAATATTAAAGTTTGATAAATTACTTTTGGGGGCTACAAAATCAGCAAAACTAAAGTGAGATCACACTTTAATTCATCCAGTGGCTTTAAGCCAAATAAAACACTTTGCAGTTAATTAGCAAGTTGCAGCAAGCCAAATGTTTTCTTTCACAGCTTATTATTACAGAAGGAAAAAAAAATGTCCCCCTTTTTAAGATTTAACATTTAATCATAAAGCTGCTTATACAAAAAACAAACAAAAAAAACAACAACTTGTTAGTCTGTAGATTTGAAGAGTGAAAACATTTCATGTAATCAAGAATATAAGTGCTAAACGGCACAGGGTGGATCCAGTAAGTTGGCGTCTGCTTCAGTGTGTCTGAATCCTGGAGAGGTATGTTTCATCCAAAATACAGTGAAGAAAACACTCCTGCTGGTCTCAATCATTAACGTGGAAATTGGCTTGTCTCCCACTGCTGCTGTTTGATAATTACCCAAGTTCTGGAAAAAAAAAAAAAAAGAAAAACTGACAGGCACCTGTTGTACCAGGAAGTATCCTGTCACTCTCCTTTACCATGTGATTCTCGGTGCACAAGCTAAGTCCTGCATGGTCCGGCCTCTAAATGCAGTTTTTTTTTTTTTTTTCATAAATACTGTTTTTTTTCCACTTTTAAGGGAGGGGGGGGTGTTAAGCAGGGGCTCGCTGGTCTGTCTGGTTGAAAGCTTTCTTGTTCTGGATTTTCACTGTCACTCCATTTTACTCTTGCACCCCTTAGCCCCCCCACCTCTCCCTTAGTGCCACTTTGTTCACATGGCCCCTGCATGTGACACAAAGCTGTGCCAGAACACCCCGGATGCCCGTCTCAGCCCTCCGCTGTTCCAAGCCTTGTTCAATTTTAAACTAAACAAAAGGAAAGGGAAGAAGGGAGAAAGGAAAGAAGGAAAAAAGGGGAGCATGTTGGGCCGGGGGAATATGCAGCAACATCACAACCTCATTCATTCACTGGCTCTGTCCACTATGAATCATCAGGCAAGCAGGCCTCTCTCTTTCTCAATCTCTCTCTTTTTGCGTTGTGAAAGTCCTTCTCTAGCTTCTGGTTGCTTCTGATTGTGGTCTTAACCACAGATCTGGGGTCTGATTACTTTGTAGCTCATCATTTGGTGGTATTTAAGAACAACTGCCTCTGGAGCTTCTTCATGCATGGACAGCTTCCTTATTATTTAAAACAGATGTTTAAATATAACAGTTCAGAGGCTTAAAGAGATTTAGTTTTTCTCATTTCTTTGTACTCCACTTACCTTATTCACTTTGAGAGAAATTGGTCTGTTTGGCAGCTTAATGTCTGCAACATCTCTTAAGTCTCAGAAGGTATGCATTGACAATAAAACATACATTGAAACATTGGAAAATAATGTGTAAAATCTGAAGCGGAACTCACAGTTTATAAGCGTGTACAACCAAGTTCTGCTGAAAAACAATAAACTTATAGTTTTCTCTATAATTCTATGTCACTTTTCTGTCAGGTCTGCTGTTCTGTGGGTTTGTGAGCATTTGTTCATGAACATCACTTTTAAAAAACATTGTTTTTTTTAAGGTCTTACCAGCATTTCACCCAGGTTGAGATCTTTACTTTGACTGGGACATTGCAGAATTTAAAATTCCTTTCTCTTTTAGCAACCCTGACAGTTACTAACTAGTTGGTATAAAATGTTCGTGGGGGGTGGGGGGTTGTGTTCAGCACAAACAACAAGCTGACATCACAACACAAGGAAGTAGAAAACATTTACAACTTTATTTCAGTTTCTTTACTGGAGTTTTTCCATAATCTGTTTATGCTGGTGATATTTATGAGATGTCTGTAGATGTTTACATTTGTGAACACTCGCCAGCAGGAGCTCACTTGACATGTTTTCTGTGTAGATCCGTCAGCATAGATACAAATATTACTACATGCTCCGTGCAGAGTTTCCACAAATTTTCAGCAAATATTTTCTGCGTGCTCCGTGCAGAAATTCTGCATTTATAACTACGCTGACCATGCGGAGAGGAAACCCCAAAAGGACATAATTTGGTCGCACGGATCCCACTGGAGCGTCAAGCATAGAACAAGCATTGGGAGACATTCTTAACAGGAATGGGAAAGTGGGCGTGGCTTATATGCTAACAGCCTTTGAATGCGGCCAATTTTAGCGGGAACTACGGGAGACTGATATGCCTGGTAGAAAATGTTGTTCTCTACAGACTCTAAGAAAGATGATTAATTTGATTACTATGTGGCACTGTTTTGACAAAAAGATCATTTTGGTGTATTTCTCTGCAACATTTTGCTAAATACACAATTTCTCTATCCCTATATGTTTGATAGATGGTTGAAAACAATAGAACAGTTATGCTTAGTGCTACCTATTTTGCAATATAGCTGAACCTATTTTTGTTAACTCCTCCAAAGGATAAAGTTGTTAAAAAAATGTGTCTGGTAAGGCATTTTAGAAATCTTTATGTTGTGGACTTTATTTACTCCTTCTTATCAGGATTTGGTTTCTCATTTTTTGCTAAAATAATGAATATGTTTATGGACATGATGAAAACTGCATATTGCTTCAGACATATTGCTGATAAACGGACAATTTTTTTTAGTAATAATATATTTTTACTCATTTTCTTAGTATGCTTCAAGTCCAATTGAAATTACATTTTTTTGTTGAAAAATGTCAAAAAGACAGGGACTTATCTTAACACTCGTAGTGTTTATGTGTCCCTAGTGTTCTGAAAATATTTTTGGAATTTTATCCTTAATTAGATTTTCAATAAATTTCTATATTCCATTCTTTATCTGACTGCAGCTGGATGTTCTCTCTTCATCCTCTGACATGGGAGCTGGCTCAGAGTTTGTCTGCCAGACAGGGCCGCCTTTTACAGTTCCCTTTTGTATCTCTGCTTCTGTCTTCTTGAACCCCCGTCGGCCTCGGCAGAGGGCTGCCCACTCTGAGTTTGGTTCTGCTGGAGGTTTCTTCCTGTAAAAAGGGGAGTTTTTCCTCTCCACTGTCGCTACAAGCACGCTTAGTATGAGGGATTGCCTTTGAGTCAATAAGTCAACTGGTTTTCCTTAGATAGAAAACTTTGAATCAATTTGACTTTATGATCTGGTGAACTGTAAAGTGCTGTGAGATGACATGTGTTGTGAATTGTTGCTATATTAATAAACTGAATTAAATTATTTGGTTCTGCTCCTTACAGAAGAATTACATTTTTTTTTTCTTTTGAAGAAAAGAATGCATTTAGGGACATGTTGAAATCTTTTATAACTTTGCAGACATGACTGTTGCAAATAATATTTTGATAATATTTCTATAAACTATGTATTTTTAACAATGTTCTTAAGTTTGATCAGGTACCACCAAAGTGACATTATTTTTGGTGTAAAAAAATCACAAGGCAGGGAGTTCTATGACTAATCATAGTGTTTCTTTGTTCAGAAAGCACTTAATGTAATAAATGTGGATTTTTCGCAGGGACGGGCTTAGAACCCGTTCATAATTGCTTGCAATTCTTCTTTTATTTTTTCATAATTTCTTCCTTTAAGCTTGTTTAGCAGAACATTTATCAATTAATAAGGGGTAAAAGTGGATACATGCCTAGATGCATTAATGGGAATGGTCATATAACACCTTGATATCTGTTTGATTCCAAACTGTCACCTTTGTCTGTGAAAATGTGATTTATTCTTTTAATTGAAATGTTGCAGTCGATCAAATTGGAATCTGCAGTTCAGGCCTTTAAAAATATTTATTTTATTTTATATAGTTGTCTCTCCTTTTGGAGTTTATAAAGCTAATTTTTCTCCCACAGATGTTTCAACCAAAAGCATCAGATTATACCTGCCAGAAAATGGTATTCTTATTCCTACTGTATGATTTAGTGAAGAAAGTATTGCTGAGTAATAACCGGTGGGGGAAAAAAGTAGCACTAAATAGGATTCAATTATTTTATTGCTTTTATAACCTATAGGCAATCATGATCCTGTTACAAAGAGCACATAAGCTTTGGCAGTGCTTATATCAAATGGCACTAATGTTTCATGCCTGTATTCCTGTATGTGAGGAAAACAAGTTCAGAAAGAAGCCTGAAGCAGGCTGCAGCATTCTGTTCATCCCACTGGTCCCACTCACTTCCTCACTCTGGATTTTTACAGTGTGGTATTGTCCTACTCATTCCTGTGCTATTCTATATAATACAGTTTTTGTTTTATTACAAACTAGGTATAGTTCTCTATGAAAACGTTGTTGTTGCATACTTAACTCAATCCCATTGTGCTAAAAAAGACTATTTCCTTTGATTTGAAGCACACCAATGGCAGAATCATGTGTCTTTATTCTGATCATTGTGTTACTCAAGATTACTTAGCTAAATTTACAGCTGTGCTGCCCTACAATATGGAATAAAAAAAGAACCCAATCAACAGTATTACATGCACTAACAAATACTAAATTAAACAGGAAACGTTGGCTTTCAGCTTTGACCTGCTTGTGACTCTATTGTTTCTGTTTATATATTAAAGCCTCAGTCTTTGAATTATTGTTGCATCAGGTAGACTGACAGATATGCACATGCTTAGATCCTATTTTGATCACAAAAAAACTAATTGGTTAGAGCAGCATTTAAATAGGCGTACGTTTGACTGCTGATATTGTTTGTCTCAGAGTGTCAGCTCTGACGTACCCATAATTAGAGTTCATGTAAAGTCTCTAAATATTTCCTGTCTAAATTCTTTTAAATATTTGCATCCTGGGATTTACAGCATTAAAGTCTAATTACTGAATGTATAATTTACACCAATCAGAAAAGATCAGTTTTGCTCATTTTGATCGTTTTAAAAGATCTTATTCTAATTTCCATTCACATTCCTTTAGGCAACCTGCTCATTAGGTTATTTAATTAACGATATCCAAAAAGGCCTAATGGAGGGTCCTGCTGTAATAGAGAGAGCATAATTAAGATAATCACTTCAACCTTTTAGATAACTTCCTCTCTTAACAGAATTCGTTTTTGAAAACAGTTTACTATTAGAGGGTGAACTTTTGCTCTCTGACCACCTTAATATTTAGAGGCCAGGTGCAGTTTTTGTGGTTATAAAATGAAAAACAGGGAAAAAAGTTTTTTTTAATGTTTACCTGTTATTTATACTTGAAGACAGTATTTTTAATTGGTAATAAATACAAATGTAAATATGTAAAAATGTAAAATTACCATGCCAACAAATACCACTACAAAACTGATAGGATGGGAAAAAATTTAACAAAATACAGATAATATCCTTGTATTATATTGGATTGGGCCCTATACCAGTGTCAAGTTCTCATACTCTCTCTGGAATTATACCATTTTCATTTTTGACAAAACTTTTATTAAAGAATATAGTGCTGTTTAGTTGAGCTGTCAAGAAGTTAATCCTTGACGCAGAAAAAAGACCTTTCGACTGCATCTCATCTGTAATGGATTCAGGTTAAAAGTCAGTATACAAAAAATATCTTTAGCTCTTTGTTATAACTAAGCCTCTATTTAGCCATCGCATCAGTACGCAGTATCTGCAAGCACTAACATGTAAGCAGTGTTCTCCATTTAAGGTTTCTGTGCACTTAAAAAAGAAGAGCTACCAGCCATTTTACTATAATATAATTTGCTTGATACACTTTTGGGAAATAAATGACACAAAGGCTAGAGACATATGCATTAATCTTTAAATATTTGAAATATTGTTAATTTTGTTAGAAAGAACCTTATTTATGTCTTTAAGCCATCAAAGGAAGTCAAAAGTAGCAGGAAGGGGCCAGATCAAAAAGTATGAATACAGATAATTTTTTGCAGATAAAAGTCCTTCGCAGTGATGTATGTTAAATATGAAACACAAAAGTGTCATGTGCATCCATGTTCTGTTGGCCACGAAGAGCAGAAAATCAACACTGCACTGACTCACCAATTAGCGATCTCATCTCACCTCTTTAGCCTCAGTATCAGGAGGAGGTGTTGTCAGCCTGTTTCTTATCACTGTTCTCCCGTCACCGATGCTCTCATGTTACATCCAGCCCTGATGTGCTTCCCAGGGTAGTAGGTCTAAACCTCTAATGGTTTAGGATAGTCCTTAAGATGACAATAGGCCATTCCAGCCTCATTCTGTGTGTATTTAGTACCTGCTCTATAGAATGAGGCACCCTGCTTTATTAATGCTATTTACTGAAGACAGGGTGCTGCTGAATACAGGGTGAAAGCAACTTCTCCGTGACAAAATGCAGAGGTTGAAGTGACACAGCGATGCTGCTGATGATCAACAGGTGTCCTGAGTGAAAAGATAATATGTGCTGGGGGAAGCTCTTAAATTCAAGATGAATTGATAAAAGATCTTTAGCAGAATGATTTTTGTATTCGTCAACAGCTATTCCTCAAGTTCCAACCTCATTTTAATTAGATGTATCAATTATTTACTCAGGACTGGAATTGGATGATTTTCAGCTTGATCAACCTGACTATTAACAGACATCAGAAACCTAAAGATTAATATTTTACAGATCGAGGACTGTGCAATAAATCAGCACCGTCTGGTCATTAAAATAACACTCTTCTGCTGTTACTGAGTTAGGAAGACTCAAAGTTGACTATTTTTAGCAGCAGTGAATGTCAAAGGAATCAGAGATGTAAGAAGCAATTTTAAGGATAGTATTCTATACAGAATAAAAAATATATGTCTACGATTTGGGATGCAAGAGAGCAGAGGACTTTCTGCAGATAACGGGAAGGCTGATAAAAGGAGCCCTGTTTTATTTTACTTATATATATATATATATATATATATATATATATATATATATATATATATACATATATTATTATTATTTTTATTATATATCTTTGTTCAGAGCAAATGCAAATCAAATGTGACATTCCTTGCCTGTGTCTTCAGACTTGGTGATTAAAGTGGATACAGATTAAAAAATAAAATTCTCATAATAAATATACATTATAATATTTAATATTATAATGGGAAAGTGCATGTTAATGAATGAAAGATAAACATATGAGATTATAGCCAACACAAATTTATATCTCCAGTCTGTCAGTTCAATCTGAAAAACTCACACAAAGAGAAAAGACAATTAGGAGAAATGTACTGATACCAGGCCTGACACTCGTGGTGGAGTGGAGATGGATAAAGTGTGTCAGTCTGTAGACTGCTGGTTAGCGAGACGATATGCTGAGCTATATGGGGAGATCCAGTGGACTGCATGAGCTGATGCTAGAGCTTTAATCAGGACCTGGAATATTAAAGTCCAGTTGGATAACACAGGTTGAGAGCACCTGTCCATGATGAGCAAGCATTAAACCACAGTGGAGAGGAAAAACTCTCCGTTGGGAAGAAACCTCTGGCAGAACCAGGCTCAACATGGCGGTTTTCTGCCGGTGTCATCTGGATGAAGTCACAGCGCATCCGCCGCCTGCCCAAAGGAGCAGACAAGTGCATATCTGAGGCCTTTTAAGATGAACTTTGGAAGCAGATTGGCTTTCGTGGAGGTGTGGTTCAAAGCTGATTGGCTGTGTCACAGGTGGATGTATGAAAAGCAAATGAGTTTCTTCAGTTGAACTTCCGCCTAGTCTCCATAAGGCAGAGCTACCCTTAACAGAAGAGTACATTACAGTAAAAGAAAGAAAGATATTAAGATGATATTAAGATCAGAAAATGATTAAATGAACCATTACTTGTGTGTAGGAAAGAAATGGCTTATAATTGTGCTCATAGGTTTACATACTGTGGTAGATTGATTATTTGAAACGTTTTCAGAAATGTTTTTCACTCTTTTAGAAAGATTTTGTTGATTAGGCTATTTATTTCCTCCAACGATTAAGTTGCCCCGTGATAAGGTAAACAGCCTTCAGTTCCTGTAAATACTCAGGCGTAAAGACTGCCCAGGTTTAGCGTCTTCCCAAAATGATATTGATGGCAGGAGAGCCGGCCACTCCAGAACCTTCACTTTGCCTTGCTGTTTCCAATGACAGGTCAACTTTGCAGTGTACTTTGAACCATTGTTTTGTTTAAAGGTCTAAGTGGGCTATTTCTGACCACATGCTGTATTTATCTTGCCATCAGCTCTGAGCAGTTTTTCTGTAGCTCACATATCCCCAAAACATCAAGGATCCACCCCGTGTTTAAAGGGAGGAATGTGTACCTTTCATCATAGGCCTTGTTGACCTCTCTCTAAATGTTTATGATTGCTGCAGCTTTGCGTACCGATGGATAGGCTATTGGCCCTATACAATATTTGTATAAATCATACATACTTATAAGAAAATTGGATAATTATGTGTGCAGGATGCTCTCTGTTATTTGTATTTTCCATCTGGTCTCCTTATGGTGTGACCCCATATGCTATACTGCAGTGTTACAACCTCATCAGCATAAAGTGTAAACAGTGCAGATGTGTGCCACATATTCTAGTTTTAGAATCTCCCCACAGGCAGAGGCCATGACACATTGTCTTTGCTTTCTTTTGCATTCATTTCGGACTCATCTAACAAAACACATCCTGCCTTTGCTTTAGCGTCATCCCCAAGCCTGTTTTCTAAGCCTGATTGTGTGTCCTTATAAGTTAGTGAGAGGGCTGTTAAAATAAGGGCGAGCGCTGCATCATTCATGAGTGTGTGCCACCCTGTGACTGCAGTGGCCCGTAGCTGTCAGCAGCGTATCCTTGAGCATGATGGCACAGGCTGTACCGAGGACACTCTGCAGAGCATGCTGGGGTGTGGAGTTTGTGGGAGGGGCCAGTGGCTGGGTGGGCCCATCTCGGGGGTGTGCATATTAAGAGGACATTGCATTGCATGACACACATGTTGTGTTACCAAGAAAATGATCTTGTTCTTGCTTCTTTATGCTTTTTTTTTTCCCGTAAAGATTTTTTTCCATCTGACAAGATAAGCTGTAGCTTGTATTTGTCTACAGAGGTCTACAGCTTGCGCTGTGTTAAAATAACTCATCAATTTTTACCTTTAGGGAGCTCATTTCAAACTAAGTACACTTAAAATAAAGCACCTAAAGATACTTTGTTCTCATGCTCCAACCCTTTTGCCGTACTACAGTACTACAAACATGAACAGACAGACAGTTAAAACTTAACTTATGACTTGTGTGTTTTAGAGAGAGAGTAACGGACATATTACATAACTATGCTGTGGGTCTGCCGCCAGTTCAGTAGCACCCAACAGTAACTCAGTTCACACGTGTCCAGGCCTAGTTCTACTTGTGTGTAAATATGCAATTTATACTTTTTTCCAATTCACGGCCTTAACATTTCTTACTGCTCTTTGTAAAGTAGCTTCTATCTATTTTTCTCTTTGTTAAGAACGGCTAATTATTAATTTTAGGAGTTGGCATGTGAATGATGAGACAGTTTGGTGGAAATTCCTCCTGTTCTTTAGGCTGTGATAGAATATGTTGACGATAACTGCAAGTGACAGCTTCCGTAAAGGTTTTTCTGACCTGATTAAAACAAAAAAAATCAAAAACAAAAAAAAAATGGATGACTGAAATTAGCTTCACCGGTTTGCTGCTTTTAAAAAAAATTATTAACAGTAAACTATGTGATTTATTTTTATTTCCATCATTCAGTATAAATCAGGTTGTTCCGGGTAAGATGCTCACATCATATCTGTCACTGAGGGCATCCTGCTAAACATCCACCATAACACAGGCTAGAAGATGCATTACAGGCCATCCTGATGGTCAGGATTGATATCATTTTAGTCAAGTAGTTGAAAATAATATGGTAGATGTTGGTCTTATAGATCTATGTGATCTATGTGCGCATTTTTATCAGCGGAGGTTTTGTAAATAAAAGGCAATAAATTAATGAAATAAATAAAAAATAATTCTGTCATTGTGTTCATCTCATATATTGTGTGAAATATTTTATCCTAACATAAACGTAAAACTCTATGTGATAGAACTGTGTATATAGGAATCAGAAAAGCAACAGTGGTCTCTGATTTTGCTGAAAACAGCATTAATTATATCAGTAATAATGTCTGTATCATGTATTTCATATTTTCCGGTGCTGAGCACAGCTAAACTAAATGTTGGCTTTGGTAAGTCAGGTTCATCTAACTGAAATAACAGCTCAGCTACAGTCAAAGCAATAAACATATAAAGAACGATTTTGCAAATTGAAGCTGACCGTTATCAGCTGTCAAACAGTCAAAAACCCTGCATGCACATGTAGAGCATGACGTTTGCACACATGCAGCGCTGCATGTTTCTTTTAAAATGAATAGTTGTTTAAATTCAGGATAAATTACTTAAATTACAATTTTCGCGGCAGATGATGCAATTAACTATACTTTATTCCACTGTCCTTGCTTCTTAAAAACTAAACAGAAAAAGGGTGTGCTGGAAACCAGTCCTTTTCCCACTAGATCTCTTTCACAAATAATAATCATGACTTTAATTGGGTTCCTTCTCTATTATTGATAATATATTAATGTGCACACATGTCAGCTGAAAGTATAGCCTTAAAAATCTTTGGCTCGTTGGACTGTAAAGGTTGCAGACCTCTGACTCTGGACACCAAGGTTATGACGGATAAAAGATGAGGCACCCTATATTAATGTACCTAATGCTTTCAACTTTACTCTGCGACATTATCTAATTCTTTCACATTTTAGGTAAGGAAAATAGGTTGTAAACTAATGTTATTTGGAAGGAACATCTATCTTTGTTATACTTTATTAAGTATACTTTAGCTATCTTGTAATGACGGATCTATTAATGCATATACACCTTCAGAACCCCCAGCATGTATACTGTAAACACAACATGTTGTTAAGGGCCTTTCTTTTTTTTTCTGCATTGCTTACTTATTTATTTTGTTGCACACATTTCAGCAAACATGCTTGCTAATTCCCTTTAGGCCATTCTGCTGTTTATCAGCTTCTGTGATCGTAATCACATTTACTTCTAAGTATTCAATTAATTTCTAGCAAAGTCTCACACAAACAGGCTGTTTGAAGCATTTGCATCCTCTGTCTTACACACTCACATAAGCAACTGTTAAACAATCCCCAGAGCTCCTGTGTGAGCTCTGATTTAGCTGATCGGTGGGCCTGTGTTTTCCAGTACAGAGTTTCATAACAACAGTCATTACATAACGGCAGCAGGAGTGGAGATGCAGAGAGAAAGGCGGGAGAGGGGGACCTCACATCATTGTACGTCAGTGGACAGGCCATCTTAAGGGAAACCTTCCTGTTTTCACACATCTGTACCAGATCCTATGTTCTTGTTTTAAAGCATTAGTGGTTCTTCCCTGTGCATGTGTTTTGAGAGTTTATTTTCTGTGGTTTTATGTTTCATCAACTTAGTGATAAATCATATAGTAGTCATTAAGCTGGATGGTGCTGCTGCAAAAGAATCCCTTTATTTCCTTGTCTTTAACACAATGTTTGATAGCTGAGAAATTTGATGCACCAGCATCTTGTGATACTTTATAGTTCTTCATTTATGCTGTCAGGCATATGGGTTCAGGCTGCTTACTGTATGTCATTTGCATTTGCTTCTGCTTTAGCCGATAAATTAAGATTTGCATCCGGTTAACATGTATCTAAGGGTGGAGCTTTTGCTCTTCAGCAAGCAAAACTTAAATTTATAACCTTTATCCATTTGTTTGTTCATAATTTCCTTCTCACCCTTCTAACTTTGCTTGGTTCTTTATTTAGGGTTTCTACGTTCCATATATAAAGCTTGAAGACTGTAGAAATATTGGTCCTAATTCATTCTGCACTCTTTTATTTTAAAGTTATATTTAAAAAAATGTAATAAAAGTCAAACAATGTGCAGAATCCATCGCTATATAGCACCAGAGATGGCATCCTGTCTCCTGTGCTTATTCTCCCCACACTGCCTCCTCTGTTTATAAGTGGTACTGTGATGACCTGAAAAATAGAACTGCATAATGCCTTTAATAGCGGAGAGCTGTGTAGTTCCTTCTCCCCTGGGGCAAAGGGTAATAATGGTGGGATAGGGAAGATGCTACAGGCTGTGACCTCATTTGGATTCAGGATTTGTTTCACCGACCAGAGGATTTCTTTTGTGCATCAACTTGCGTCCGTGCGCTTGTTTCTGTGTAAGGGTGTCCTTCGGTGTGACAGGATTGAAAGAGATGAGCTATCTGAATTTAATCATCCATCAAACTATTAATTGCCCGCTTCATCCCCTCTCTGGGGAAAAAGACGGATGTCTTAAAGACTCATGGTCAGAGGCAAACAGATAAATTTGCTCAGCATCTTGTCTCATTGCCCTAATCATTAATGTTTGGAGGAGGCGGGGCTGAGGGGTAGCACCCAGGCTGTGCCTCTAAGGCTGAAGGATACTCTGTCTCTCACAGACGACATCTGCATAAAGAGCACCGAGTGTTGCTCAGCTATTCCTCGAAGGATTCAAAGGACTCTTCAGTTCACTCTTGATAAATAAGTACTCTCACACAGACTCACTGTGACTTGTTCACTAATTGCTCACTGTTAAAAACGCATGAAGTAGGGATAATGTAAGCACACTACAACAGGAGTAAGTATATAATCTGCATGTTTGCAAAACAAACAGTTTAAAGCTGTTTAAAGTTGTTTTTTATATTTACATCTCAAGTGAATTCGGATTCATTTTATCCGAGACAAATGCATCAGTTCTATGAAGTCTTGTGGAAGTGATGTTATATCAGTTTATGATTCAATCCCCCCCCCCAAAAAATGACTTTTATTTCCACCTTTTCTGGTCTTTGCATTTATCAGCTCCATGTGTTTTGATCCATAATTCTAAGTAGTTTATATAAGACTCTCTCATAAGCTCCCTGAAGTGTGAGCGTGCTTGTGCAGGGTTGTTGATAACGTCTGTTGTGAACCCTTACATCCCAAGCTAGCTATACATTTACATAAAACTTGATCAGAAACATTCTGGTCTCTTGCATGGCTTGTTTGCTACAAAGAACACTAACTACTTCTTTCTTTATTTTCTTTACTTTTACAGGGAGTATTTGTTTCTAAGACGGTTTATTATTTTAATTAACCGTTTTTCAGCATGAAACAAAGCTACCGAAACGCACTTCAGTGTGTCCTTGAACAGTATTTCGACTGCTGAAGATTTTAGTTTCAGTCTAACTTCCCGGTAGTCAAAATATTGAAAACCTCAGCCTTGTATTTTTTCAAACATAGAGGCAACAGTGCAGTCGAGCATATTTACGTCGAGCTCACCCCATGCAGGAACACACCGGCACCAGAGATGAGGATGTGCAAATATGGCGTCACACTGCGATAATGGAGGAGCATTTCACTAATTTCCCATGCAAATGTTCCTCATCTTCTTATCACTTTTAGGCAAAGTACAGCTTGATACATTTCACACATCAGCACATCCTCAGTCCCTGAGGGGGAGCCGCCCCCTTTTGCTGCATTGACCTGTTTGTGTGAGACCGTATGTGAATTTATAAAGGGCTCTTGTATGTTTCACATCCTGCTAATTAATGAGCTCACATTTCAGCAATGAGGTATTTTTAAACTGTGATCCTGAAATGTTTTTTTTTCTCTACGTGTTTGGTGATTTTTAGTTGAAGACATGCTTCTGCCTGGAAGGTGCAGAGAAGTAAAATGTAATGCAGGGAAAGAAATGTGGAGCACTTTAGCTGAGTGCAGTGAGCGGCCTGTCACCCATGATGGCTTTTGCCACCTTCTTGCAAGGCTCGTCAACCCCTGCCAGGCAGCTGGCCTTGCATGGTCTGTCACTTTGGATCTGTGTAATCACCTCAAATCAACTAAAGGAGCAAAGAAGTAAATAAAGGACTGGCATACTCCAGTTTGTTAATAGCTGCTTTCTCTATTAACATCTGTCTTGTTATTCTTTTCTTTCTCAATCCAAAGCTGCACTTTATAATATAAGCTTATTCTTCCAACGCCTTCCACACCTATTATTTGGTGATAGATTTTCCTTTGTACTTTGTTCTCCATCAAAGAGATGCTAACGCTTATAATTTAGGCTTTCTGTCCACCATGTCACACATGTTTATACTGTATGTAGTTGGTTAATACTCTGTTGTGACGTATGTGGGTCATAGATGCCCTAAGGTATGGCGTGTCCAGTCCTGTAATGGAGGTGTGCTAACGTCAGGTTGCATTTAGCAGAGCACTGTGATTAATCAGGGCTGTATTCTTCTTGTTACATATAAGCTCCAAAGTACTGAAGTATTGCCTGGGTAAATTAAAGATAAATACATCAGTCTTGGATGTGCACTGATGATGTGCTACATCTTACTCTGTAGTAAACATCCAAAAGTCTTTTATTTTGGTTATATTTGATAAGCTACTCAGATTAGCTGCTGCTATACATCTGCATGCTCATGTTTTTACTTGTAAAGCCACGTACCATTGAGCTGTTGTGTACTTATCATTATGTTCAGCATTATTCATATCCCTTCACCTTTGTCACAAGTTTAAACTACAGACTTTGTCATGTTGAATTGGAATCATATGTGAAAGAGTAACACAAAGTGAAGCCAAAGGAAAACATTGTTCTTTTTTTCGACTGAAAGATTTTGTAGATGTGTCATAACATGTAATATGTATTCAGTCCTCTTACGTTCAAACATTTCTCCAACCTACATCTGGAGAGCTCTTTTGAAAATAGCTAGATCTCAGGATTCTACTGGGCTGTTCTTAATGAATGATTTAAATAACATGTGTCAAAATCCAATCCTCTTAACTCTGTGTCCTGCAGCCTTTAGATGCTCTCCTCTGGCTCAGCACACTTAAATCAAATAATTAGGTCCTAAGTATGAACTTGAATGTATGCTGAGGAGACATTGCAAACATTGATTCAGGTCTGAATCAGGGACACATCAAAAAGTTATGGGGGAAAAAACAACAGTTTGTTTCCCCAGATCTAAATCATTATATTGTAGCTCTGGTTGTAGCTTTAGGTTTTGTTTGACTTTTGCAGCCTTTAATAAGTTTTCTTCTGTGAATGTCCTTCCATCTTATCATTTTTGACCATCTTCCTTATTTCCTCACCAATAGTTGATGGGTGAATGGTGATAAATGTTAATTTTTTGCACAAACCTTTTGGCATGAGGGCCAAAACGTTTAGATTATTTCTAACTCATTTTGTAAAATGTTTTCTGTTTCTCCTACGGCAAACAGGTCTTTTTACAGTGCGACTTTATTTCTACACTGATTGTCTTATTGCAATAGTTTTGTAATTGCTTTCTTGTCAACATATTGTAAGCTTTGGATCTTTCCAACTCCCCTAGAGTTACCTTAGACCTTCTCTAATTAATACAGGTTTCACTTTGCTGAAATGCTGTTTCCACACCTGTACCCTGTTCATTCTGTTTTTAAAGCTTGATTAAAAACAATGAAATTAGACTTTCTGAGATTTTTTTTTTTAATGAAAAAAATCTCTAATTTTCTCCTAGCTTATAATTTTATTTGTGAAAATACACCGCAGCATGTGTTTGTATTGTGAAAAGGTGGAACAAGCCCAAGAGGTGTGAATATTTCTGCAAGGCTCTGTATGGAGGAGAGAAGATCCAGCGTAATGTTGTTGTTTGCCTGCTGTTTGAACATAACTTTGCCATCTGATTGCAACCTCTTCATGATTGTTTGATTTGAAGGTCAGTTGTATAAGTCAGGTTTTTTGGGCCTCAAATAACTGATCATCTGTCTCAGCTGTTCAGGAATAGCATTGAGTTTGACGCTATTCGACGCTCTGTGTCCTGCAACCCTGTTCCTGACATTTTGAATTGAAAAAGCTTCCTGGATGGAAAGCAAAATGTCTTCAAACTCGAAAACCGAGTCCAGTGGATTGCTTTTAATTTTTTTATTTGGAATAAGTTGTTTAATATTAAATATGTCATTTTATATTTCAATTAGGGATTGAGTGGTGAATTAGTCTTGCAGCAGGTGGCCATAAACCATCCACTCATCTCTGATGGAATAAAAACCTAAATCTAGAATTCAGTCTGAGCTAAATAGGGCCAAAATTGTCAAGCCACTTGTCCCCATTGTTTCTTACTGTCCCCCTCACGGATAAAACACATTAAAATAACCAACATCTGAAATCTATTAACATGTAAATACCTTTATCAATTTGATTACATCTAAATTTTCAATCACAAAGAAATCCAGATTGGTAACGAGTAGATTTTTTTCCTCATTGATCTCGTTCATGTTTGTTGTGAAGCAGCAGGGGTGAACACCCGTCGTTATCGGATCCCAGTGTGGAAGGGAAGCCGTCACTTCCTCTGCCTGGGGGAAAGGAAGGAAACTATCTTTAGTTCCCTACACACGTAAACACACACTGTACGCCTGCTCCTTCATAGTGTAATTCTCAGAATAGATTGGCTCCTGCACTTGAACACACACACACAAGCATTCTCTTTGCAGGCCCTTTACTATTTTTACTTCTACTTCTTATGCATCCTTCATAGATTATGGGATGGCTGACTATCATGACTAACATCTTTAGCTCTCAAAATATTCCAAGCGTAGGTAGGCCTGTAGTCCATGAGTTCAGAATACAACACATGTCTATTATAATTTCCTGCAGGATCACTATGCTGTTCTCTCGCTCACAGAGCAGGATTCCCACCTCTCCCACCATTTCCTCCAGGTTGCATTCCCACGGTCCGACTGTTTCAAGTATATCCCCTACCATCCCACGTCCATGTCAGATAGTTGTAGTGGTGTCTGAATGTGTGGTCACATGCAGAGGTGTTTGAAGAGGCCTAAGGGGCGTGTGTCTGTCTTTTTGCATATGCTTGTGTGGGAGTGAGCATGCTTCAACAAAAGCCTAAAAATAGGAGGAATATGCCCATGTGACTTACTGAGGCTAAAAGCTTGTGAATAATTTGTCTAATGCAACACATTCTCTCTTCATAAGATCGGTCATGCAAATATGCTCCTGCTGGTAACCTCCGGCAGCCAGAAAGTTGGAAGGGGGGTAACCAGTCTGTTCAGTTAACACAGTTGGGTTGTGTCTCTGTGTGAAAGAAGACATCACATAGATTCTCAGACAGAAGTCACTGTACATATATATAAACACACATGCCTATACAGTGGATATAAAAAGTCTAAACACCCCTGTTCAAATACCAGGTTTTGAGATTGAAAAAAAATGACAGCAGAACAAATAATTTCACACTTAAAAAAACAATCTAGAAATATGTCAACATTTCTTAAATTAAGTGCATTTACCCTTAATTTAAACAGGTAAATGAAATTTATTTGCCAATGAAAATAGTATTTTTACTCTTAAAATAAGGTAATTGGATATTGTGAACTTGAAATAAGTCAATGCAGTTGTTTTTTCTTATTTTAAATGTAAATTGTCTTATTCAGTTGGCAAAGGGTCTCACTAACTTCCTCAATTCAAGAACAAATGTACACAACTGTACACAACTTAGTCGTTCACAAATGTTCACAACTTAGTCGTTCACAAATGTTCACAACTTAGTTGTGCACAAATAAGTGCACAACTTTTTCCACCATTAATGTGACCTATAATCTGTACAATGCAGTAAAAAAAAAAAAAAAGCTGAAACCTTTATTGAGAAAAAATCCAGACTAAAAGTTTTAAAAGACCCTGGTTGCGTAAATCTGCACACCCTTAAACTAATACTTTGTGGGATTTTAGCGGTTAGGAGCCTATCAGCGTGGCACATTTTAATGTAGCAATGTTTGCCCAGTCTTCTTTGCAAAACTGCTCTAAATCTGATAGATTTAAAGGGCATCACCTGTGCACAGCCGTCTTCATATTAATCAGATGTTCGATGGGATTCGGCTGTATACTCTCCTCCTGAGCCACTCCAAAGCCTCAGCCTTACTCCAGTGAAGCCATTCTTTAGCTGATTTAGATGTGTGCTTTGAGGTCAATGCTGTGCTGAAAGATGAAGGTTTTGTTCCAACACTGACTGGTATTTGGAAGGGTTTATAATCCCCTCCACTCTAATAAGACCCCAAGTCCAGTTAAATAAAAAGAGTTCCAAATCATGATGCTACCACCACCGTGCTTAGCTCTAATTGCAGTTTTCTTTTGGTGCTGAACACCAAACATATCTTTTGGAATTATGTCCAAAAAGTTTAACCTTAATTTTCCCAGGTGCGTTCCGGAGATTTCAGATGTCCTTTTGCAAAATTCAGTCGGGCGTTGTAAGATAAGGCTTCTGTGATGCCACCCTACCACATGGCAGACATATGAAGAAGAGGAGAGATTGTTGTCACATATTCTACATAATCAGTCCTTGCCAGAAATTCCTGCAGTTCCTTCAGTGTGGCTGTCCGCCCCTTGGCAGCCTCCCTGACTAGTTTTCTTCTCAACTTATCATTAATTTAAGACAGACTTCCTGTTCTTGGTAGTAGCCCTGTTGTGCCATATTTTCTTTCCTTGAGGTCTGTGTTCTATGGTATATTTAATTCCTTGGAATTTCCTTTGTTGCTTCACCCAACTGATATCTTTGAATGATAAAATCCATCTGATGCTTTGGAAACTCTATACATGTTTCCAAAGCAAAAACAAACAATGCCTTGTTGAAAATGCAAACTTACACTTACAGAAAAAAACTTACACCTTTACCTTTGTATGCACATTATGATTGCACCAACAGCCAGCTGCTTTACGGGTTTGACTTGGTGTTTGAAGTGGGTGTTGATAATAAAGTCCCATCAAAGAGAGATTAAAACCAGCAGTTTCATTCTCTGCCTTCACACTCCATTTGGTATAGATGTTCAGTTAATTTGATTTGGAGATCAACAGTAGAAAAGATGGGAATTAGTACAAAAATTTAGGTTTATTTTAGGTATAAAAGAAAACGGCTCATATCCGGGCACTGGCATTCTTTGGTTTCTCACAATAATATGCAGTATTAGATTCAAAGATTGTGTTTACACATTTATGTCTTATAAATATCCATTATAATTAGTCCCATTGTTTTATTGCCGGCTCTCACTTCCTGCCAAAAAGTACAGTTTTATTGCTGAGGTATAAAAACATCCTATAAAGATTTGCTTTATGATTTTAGTTGTTGATGTTGGCGTTGCCACAACACAGAAGTTTGCTGCTATGTTTTCTGCTAAGGCTAGATTGCAGGATGTTGTCATATAAACTGATAGACGTGTTGGTATTATAGCTTACTTTCGAAGCGACAACCTTCCAGTGACATAGCTACTTAAAACTTTGTGCTAATTTCTGTATATTGAGCTGTTTATTCTATATAGTTAAGCATATATATTTGCATCCTGTGAAAAAAAAAAGTTTGCTTTGTTTAAAAAAAATGGATCTTTTCTTACCGTACATTCTAATAAACGTGAAATTCAAAGTACAGCAAACTATCATAAAACTACAATTTAGGTGTGAATTACATGATATAAAGCCACCAGAGTTTGCACTAACCTACTGGATTGCATTAACCCTGCAGTTGGCATATGAAAGACCTGATTTATTTTCACCAACTAGAGTGCATGCAAGTTCACACATGCTCATGCTACCAACTCTTGCTTCTCAAACCTTCACCTCTGCTTTCCTCTGTTTAGAGTAAATTGAAATGTGTGCAAACGATGAGCTTGTGTACTGCAAAATGGACCAAAGTCTTTAGTAATGTTAATCTGTGAAGAGCATCCTGGAGATAATCTTCCTAAACATCCAGATGAAAGTAGGCTGAATGAGAAACTGCACAGGGGGGGGGGTCTTTCTCCCCCGGGGAAGTTTTTGCAGAGGTGGAGGTAGACAGAAAGCAGTTGGATGTTTAGACAGCATGATAACACAGCCCTAGCTGACAGAACACCTGATAAGCAGCCCGACTGTCAGGTTTGGCAGGGTTATGATGGCAAGACGGAACCGGATAAAAAAACCAAAGTAGTCAGACTGATTAAATTTTGTTTTGGAGAAATAAAGCCCTTTTTCTCTGTTGGCTTTGGGAAGCTGTATCAAATACTAGACAATAAACACCAATCAATATTTTGTAAAACATTTTCAGTGAGTTATATTTATTTACATTTGGCAACTTATCAACTATGGTCAGTTAACAGCTGTGTTATCTATGGGCAAAGAGCTGCTTGGCTTTTGACATTACCCAAATAAAACATAGACCCACCAGATATCTGAGCTAAGATATATATTAAATTTCCATGTATAAAGTTGGCTGGTTGCTTTTTATAGTTGTATCCATTTCCATAAATGAAATAATTAATGTGTAAAAAGAAAAAAATAGCCACTCTAGGGACTCAAAGGAGTCCCTAGAGTGGCAAATTTGACTTCTGCTGAGCACAGAGTTTGAGGAGATCTCAAGTCATTGTTTCACCCGTAAGGTTTTAAGTGAGCACAGGAAAAAAGCTGGCGAGAGTATGTACATGTACAGGGCACAGCATCTCTCAGGCCACTGAGTCTATGACTGCATTTAGTTTCCCCACAACAGTACATTGTTTGGCCTAAATAGTAACTTTGGTTTAATAATAAACAAAGGAAAGGTAAAATATATACCTTAATGGAGCACTTGCTTCAGGCACGGAAAAAGAAAATTATCAAATTCAAAGGTAATGACTGTCAATATATATAGCATTTGGTCACTTAATGTGTTCACCGGACATGAGCAGCCATTTAGTAGGGAGTAGACTCTGCTGGTAGAGAATCCAATTTCATAGTTTTGCTCCTTCAAGGTGATCTGGTTGTTTATTCCCTGCTTGGGATATTTTTCCCATCCATAGCATTTGCTGTACTGTGACGTCTTCTTTTACCATTTGGTTGTTCCTACCTTTAAATACAACATTCCAATAGCTTTTTAATTCAATCACTTTTCGAGCTTAAATGATCTATTCACCCTTTTTTCTGCGACCACTTAGAAGCCACAAATCTATATTCTTGGTAAACTGCTGCTTTCTGTGTAATTTTTGTAAAATCTTGTCTGTCTAATGTACAATAATATAAATTCTTATGATACTGAGGTTGCGGATCACATGCAATCCTCCATGCATGCACTTGTCAATACAAAGAATTGTCAAAATTAGCTTTTAGAATTACTTGTCTGGTTTGAAAAATAATACATAGGATTATTCTGATTTATCGATGTTATACATTTAGTATTTTTTATAAAAAGAATATTAGTATCAGATATGTCTTTTAAATACATTTTAAATTACTCTTAATTTGACAGATCGAGCTTATGCTGTCCATGTTTACAAATTAATTTTACTATATATTGTTTTTTTCTCTACAGGGAAGCCCCAAAGTATCGAGAGCTCAGAACGGGTGCAGCTCTCAGGGACGTACAACGTCCGGAAAGGGAAGCTCCAGCTGCCAGTCAACCGCTGGACCAGACGCCAGGTCATCCTGTGCGGCACCTGCCTCATCGTCTCATCTGTGAAGGAGAGCCAGATTGGGAAGATGCACATTTTGCCACTCATAGGGGGGAAGGTATGTAAAGGCAACATGGCACCAGAAACATGACACACGTCTGCATCTTATTCTCTTCTTATCTAGCTGATGAGAACCATCTTTATTTTAACCTCTTTATAATGAAAGCATGATGTCATATTTATGCTGTCCGTTTTTGCATAAATTCATTCCGAGTGTTGCTGGTTTCAGCTGTATGTTTTCATCATTCAGCTGGGTTGTGTTTTTCCTTTCTAATCTTGAGTCCTAATACACTTAATCTTCTGTGAGATAATGCTCAATAAACCGAGCTTCATTCATTTATTGCCTAATATGTTAACCTGCAAAATAAGCTCCTGGGGGTTTAAGGAAAAGCATTATCTCCTTTTATGTCTGACACAAAGAACACTCAATCCCCGCACCACACCCTGTTTCTAAACATTTCACACTCAACACGTGACTCTGCATTTATTTATGCTCTGAGTTTGTGTGCTGGTGTTCTATTCAGACTCCATAACAGATCGGTCATTCATTCACAAAGGATATCCCATGTTCAAGCGTGACCGTGCCTTTTTTTCAGAAGTCATTTATCACATACATTTGTTGTTGCCTCTGTCACGCACATGTTTGTATCAGATGACTGCATGCCGTGCATATTTTAAAAACATTTCTGGTCGCTGAATTTATCTACCTAGCAGCCGTTCTGTGTTTCTATTGCCTTAATATAGGTCATTTTAAATTAGTTACCCTGTCGTAGTTTCGTTTCCTTTTCTTTTATTAATTCTATTACATAAATGTCCCTTTTGTGTGGTAAGAGAGGTTGAAAATGTTATGTCCCTCTTATGTTTACCTTGACTACAGGTGGAGGAGGTGAAGAAGCACAATCATTGTTTGGCCTTCAGCTCGGCAGGGCCTCAAAGTCAAACCTACTATGTCAGTTTTGACAACTTCACAGAGCACCTGCGCTGGCACAGACATGCTGCCAAGGTACGGAGTGTGTGAGAGAGCTGGAAAAGGAAAGAGCAACAAAAGCATATGTGTCCTCTGCACTACAGAAACATCAGGTCCATGCTATATCAGTGCATGTTCAGCTGACACCCACACCAGTCCAACTGTTGAGCACCCAAATGGATATTAAGCAGGAGACAAGGTTGCAGGCAAACCATTATGAACCCATCCACAGAGATTCCTGTGGTTTTGTTGCTTAATTGAGTCTGATTCCTTTAAAAACGGATCAAATACATTCTCTTTCCAAAAATAAGAGTTACCCAGTAGCTTTAACAAAGCAAATGGGTGAGAAACTGATTTTGGATAATTAGTGCATGGATAAATATACTTTGGTTTCCACAGTTTTTAACTGATGCAGAAAAAGCTTTTTATATCCTAATATATATCCTATTATATGCTTGTTTTTAAACCCCGACTTGAATACACCCATGGTCAGGAAGAGGTCTTCGGTAAACTGGACTAAACTATCTCTAATCTGGGTTATAATTATGTGGTTCTTCCCAATTAAGGAACTTCCAATTAAGTTGATCACTGAATCAAAATTAAATAGATTTACCAGTTTGCAAAAGGTTTTTCATAGCTTTTAAAGTGTCCTATTCGTAGTGTATAAACCGCTCGTCTCTTGGTGCCCTCTCACACGAAATCCCAACTCGGGTCGCTTTCTCTCCCGTCTCTCATTTGAACTCAAGTAGGACATAGCCAGAAAACCTCTTTTCTAAATATTAACAGGGACATGCATGTCACCGGCACCCAGAGGGCCACTCAGAATAGACGCTTGGATAGAGACAGTACGTGCCTCAGTGACGACTAAAAAGCTGCAGGCAATCTCCACTCTTAAAGACTCGACTTCACAGAGTGTTTCGTTTCTTTTTTAAGATGACAGGCATTTAATTTGACCTTTTTAAAAAGAGCTTTCTTCTTATACAATTTTAGTTATTACAACAAGAAAAAAGGAACATTACTACCACTCTGCAATCAGTTTGAGTTAAACGAGATCAGGTGCTCACACACTTAGAACACTTTCTCAGATTTTTCTCTCCTTTTTTAAAATTAACCCTGAATGATATTTGACTCCTAACTTCAGCATACATACAGCACATTATGTACAGGATTATTAAAGCAAGGTGTGATGGCAGTGATACTGTGCATCTTTGCTTTGTCCTCACACTCACTTCTCTCCTCTATAATTTCTTCTAGATGGTGTCCCAGAGAATCAACTCTGTTGATTTGTCCTGCTGCAGTCTGGAACTTCTTCCCCCCAACCTCTTTTACAGCCACGACCTCACCCACCTAAACCTTAAACACAATTTCCTGCCTGCGGACCATCGCCTTCAGCAGCTGCAAAGGTATAATACTATGACAGAGCTACAGGAAAAAACACCTGCGACTAAACATCAAAGGGTGGGAGTTCTGGAAAATGAAAGGGTTGTTTCTTTGTTTTGCTTGTACACAGTTCTGAAAAAGGCTGTTTTATGCAGATTAAACCTGTGTTTGAGACTAAATAATAATTCAGAGTCTTGCTAAATCAGCCAGACTATGGACCAGCAGGAAAACTACAATAAATCTGCTAGAAATCTGGAAATGAGCATCTGATATATAGTCACAGACTACATTCCAAAAGACCTCACGCATTGTTGACGAATGTTGCTGTTCTAATTCTGGCCTCAGATGTTTGTTAGAGAACATTAGTGAATGAACCGCATCATTAACACTGAAGAGTAAAGAAGAAAGGTCAAGAATAAAGCGGAGAGGTTTAAGCTAAGGTTAGGTTATAAAACAATATCCATTATTATGAAGTATCGTTTTAGTTCCGCGTCTTAAATTTAAAGGAGGGTGGAACAACTGCTTATCTGTAGGTTATGGTTAGATGTCCGCATGAAGAACGAGCATTAATCAGAGAGCTCACTGAAGGTAAAGAGGAGCTGCAGAGATCAGAAGCAAGATTTAAGTCTAGATATCCAAAGATTGTTGAGATGTACCACCAAAGCTTTTCTCCTGTAATTTCAGGTTCAGGTTGTTTTACAAAGTATTGACAGGTGTGGTCTGAACCTAAAGGGATGTCACAATTTTCCATGATTTTTTTTTAAAGGATACAATATTTAATATTTTTGCTTCTTATCGCATTTAGAATGAATATTATGTATCTGTCCCTGAAAATTAACTTTATGTATAACCTGACAAATGTGGAGAAGTTAGAAGTTAGAGGGGGGCTAAAGGCATGCAACATACTGTAAGATAAGATTTAAAGACTGATTTGACCCAATCAAATGGGTTTTGAATTCAGTGTTTTAGCTGAGATGAACTCTGTTACATGTGCGGTTTAGGAACTATAGGGATAGGTCCTGTGCAACAGGAAGTCAATAATAGAAAAACCTGAGACACAATACACTGGTACTTCTGGCTTCACCGAAAACTGCTGGATATGGTGGTCTCATTTGGTCTTGTCTGGGTTTCTCCTGCATACAAGCCATCGACCCGAGCTGGCTAGGACAACAGCCATTGGCACACAAGCTAGCCAGGGTTATGCGAAGGTTGGCCGAATGAGACCAGAAGGATAGATGTCTCTGCAGGGAAGCTTTTAATGTGCCTCGGTTGTCTAACACTTTCTCTCTGTGGACACCATCTGCTGCATGCTTGTCATGGTCCCAGATTAAAGACAACAGGGAAGACACAGGATATAGTGTGTGTGTGTGTGTAACCATATATAATACAGCGATGCACTGTTATTCTTGTCACTGTGACTCTGCAATGCATGCGTGTAAAATATAGAGTCCTTAGAGGAAAAGTCGCCCGCCTGTAATTTTTAGCTGCAGGCTACAGATTTAGGGTCAGTGCATGCAAAGGTATGATGAAGTATGACATTTTTATGTTCTCTGTTGTTTTTTTTTATTTTATTTTTAGCTTCCCTAATGAATTCTGTGTTTGCCAAGCTGTACATGTGTAAGCTGACACACTTTCGTGCCTTCCTGATAAATGGGGTCAAATTTTTTGTGAGTCCCTGCCACAGTAATATTATTTTGACTCATCTTTATTTTTTAATCTCCAGGGTAATGACTGATGTTAGGAGGATGACATTGGAGGGAAAATAACCAGTTTTAACTAAGCGCACAGGATGCACAGCTCCCCTGCTGGTCAAGGGAGATAGCATCCATTTTGCTTTGCCAAATCTAAGTAGGCTCATCCGCTTTTGACCCAGTATGACAAAAATCAGGTCAATAATGGGAAAGAGAAGAATAGTTTGGCTGAATGTAAAAGAACTGTTGACATTAAAATTCTGCAGTTACTTAAAAAGAAGCTTTGTTTTTTGACGTGACTATAGTTTGAGGTATTTCTTTGTTGATATAAATACACCACCAACTTTCTCTTTTATATAATTTGGGGCTACAACCCTTTGTGGTTTCTGAAACAAGAAATAATCTGGAATAATATTTCCCTCCTATTACACAGGTAGTATTTTTAAATGTGCAACTTTGTTTGAGAATGATGTCAACACTCTGAGGAGGGACAGATGTTTTGCATACAGTTGAACCTTGCTCTCTTTATTTCCATATAGATTATTGCAACAAAACTTTATGAGCAGCACACATGAGAGCTCGTTAAGTGCTGCTGTAGTTAGTCCAAATTTATACACATGGAGGATGATTGGATTTATTCCTCTCCATTTTAGGGGACCAGAGGAAACAGTAAAATGTTAATATAGTTATTATTTTCCTGAATGGTCATAGCAGTAACTTTAAGCAGCCATCAATGGAAACTGGAACTCAGTCTTTTTTATTTAGTGAATGTACTAAGTTGTCCCCAAAAGAAGAAAAAGAAAAAGCCTTTTTGAAGTGAATGTGAAGTGTTTTAAAATAGATTTAGAGAAAACAATGTGATTTACTAAAATAGAAACTTTCTTTGCTAGAGAGTGAGACTTAATGCAGATAAGAGGAAGGCGGAGCGAAGTACAGCAGGGTTACTGTTGTCCTTTTCAGCCTCTCTGTTATAAAACATGATGGGTTAACCTCTTATGCTATGTTCAGACCGCACTCTACAGAAGTAGCAGAATCAGCTAGTTTACGTGCAAAGTCAAAGGTTGACGCGCATCAAGGCGCAGCAAAAGGTCCTGCAGCACGTTTTGAGCAGCTGAAGCAGTGTGTCATGAGTTTCGGAGCATCTGACGCGCTTCAGAAGTAGCAAGTAATGTAGTTGGACTTTCTCTCTTAAAAACATATTAAAACTCCTTTTTGCCCGCTGATCACAGCAAATATAGCAAATCCGCTCTCTGCCACTGAACACAGGAGCAGCAGAAGCACCAGACGCATCTGGACACACTTTACTGGACTTTTGATCTTAATGTGGACACTCATCAAACATGAAGCAGCAGAAGCTTTATGCTGCTTCCAGTGCTTGCGGTCTGAACGTGACATTATTCATTGAAATAAGCCGAGCGACTCTCGATTCCATCCGCCATTGTTACAGGCAAAGAAAGGATAAGGTAGCTCTGCCAACATGCATCAGACCCACTTTTCGACCACGCAGCTAGAGCAGCAAAGATGCTTCAGCTGCACATCAGAACTAAACTTGTACAAGCATAAAAAACGAAGCAGCATGCACATTTTTGCTGCTTCTGCTGTGTGTGGTTTGAATGTAGCATTAGAAATCTCAGTTAAGGTTATGTTTAATATTTTGTAGAAAATTGTTAACAATAGTAATGCTAATCACACCATTTGTTAATATACCAGTAACATGGTTTGCTCAGATCAACATGTTAAGTCCTTGGAAGGCCCCTATGTTTTAGTTAGAAAGAAATCCAATTTGAATCACATCAGTGTTTGCAGGTTGAAACTTTGCAAAAAGTGGAAATTGGAATTCAGCACTAATATTCTGATCAGTGCATCTGTGTTATTTGTGCATTTAGGGAACACAAAGCATCAGTACTGTAGCACCAATGTAAAATGTAATCCTTGTTCACCTCACAAATAATCCCTCTCATCAGAGATCTTAGATTTGCTCTTCTTTAGATGATTTTGTTCTATTCAGCTGCTAAATGCTGCACAGTGTTCACCAGCTGCATGCCTACTTTGTCTGTTTGCCGTTGTTGAGCTTGGCTGACTTTACCAGGGGTTTATCAGAGATTTATCCAAAATACAGCAGCTGCTCAAAAAGCTATAAATGGACTTCTTGGCTGGACTTTTAAAACAATGAGCTGTCTTTTTTTCATGGCATTTATCAGCTTTTTGTCTGCCTTTGTTTATTTTCAGGCAAGCTTAATCACGCAATAGTACTCCAGTAACTTTACATCTATTTTTCAATTTTGGCAGATTGTATTAATTAGTTTGATCGAAACTAAAGTAGCCAATCTAATAAATTAGTGGGATATGTGTGATAGATCTAAGAAACATTAGATGCCTTTTATTACGTTCCCAGGAGACTGTCATAAACCTTCTATGCTGAAAAATGACCTCTGCCTACAGCAACATGTGGCCATCAGGAACATCTGAAGCACTTGTAAATGTCCAAATCTTATTAGGAGCCAGAGTGCTACTACTGTGTTTCTATCCATGTGTCCAAACTTTTAGAACATTGGAAAAAAAGAAAATGGAGATGAGACATGTTTCCATTCATTGGAACAAGTTAACCAGCAATGCAAAGCAAAAAATGTCATCATATGATTATGTTACGCTTGGCTGTAATAAATAGGAAGTGAAGTTTGGCAAACTAGTGTGGACCACAGATTATTAATGAAACACAGTTTTAATTAATTTGTTGTAAACAGGCAATTTGTGCTTACTTTATGATCTCAGCTAGTATTAGTGATGTTACATACCATCCAGAGACGTAAAGACAGAAATGTACCGTAACTCCTAAAAGGACAACAGACAGAGTGAACCAATCATTGGAGCTAAATGTTTGCTGCTTTAGAACTTAGTTGACATATAAGTTTCCATCTCCTCTATAGCTAATTAGCTTTTTTTTTAACCTCTCAAGACCTTAAATGGGGGTAATAACTCAGAATACATAAAATTCCACCGGTAAAATCTTTACCAGCAGGTGAAGCCATTGCTCGCAGCTCCAAGCTGACACCAAAAGTTCCAAACCCCACAGCTCTGGAACTGTCGTAGCTAGAGGATTGAAATTTTCTGCATTTGTGGTTGACATGATGCAGAACAAATATAATACAATAAAACCTGCTTTTTCTCAAGAATGTCTTTACTACTGCTGTTCAAAAAAGACCTATAATTTCCGAGAATAAAAGAAAAAACAACTTTGAGTCATGTTTGAACTGATGCAGGTTGGTCTGTGTTCTAGTCCAGGCATCCCCAAACTCGGTCCTCAAGGCCCGCTGTCCTGCAGGTTTTAGAGGTTTCCTTGCTCCAGCACAGCTGATTTTAATTGAAAGCTGATTAATAGGCATTTGGTCTACTGAAATCATTATAATCAGCTGTGCTAAAGCAGGGAAACCTCTAAAACCTGCAGGACAGCGGGCCTCGAGGACCGAGGTTGGGGATGCCTGTTTTAGTCAACCAATTTTAATTTATATATTAGGAAACTAGAGGGTGTTAGCTTTCAAATAATGTACAATTGTATAATTGCACATTATTTGGGCTTACAGTTCCTAAGTTATTTGCTTTTCCATTTGGGTAGACAAAATAGGCGAGGATTACCCAAAATGAGTTGAATGTTAAGAGATTAATAAGTCAAAAACCACCTAAGGAGAGCTTAAAAACTTTTTTATAAAATTACATAAGTTTATTCAAATTTAGTTGTTTCCATCAAGCTCTTCTAATGGGATGTTTTAAAATGTGCATAAATGAAACCCTGAGGGAAACATGTCTTATGGTTGGCTGTTCCCTGTTCTGTGCAAATCTGATAAGTTTATATTACTTTTTTCACTCTGACATAAAGGTCTCTCTGTGGTGTAATGAATTAAGTCTTTAACTTTAATGCGGTAGCCTGGGTGCCATTCCGAACTTAGTCCCGCCCACAAAGTTTGAGGTCGGGAAGTTCGGTCTGGCTCTGCTCCATAGTAGCGCGAGTATTATCGCCCACCCTCTGGCGATCCAATCAAATTGTCAGGGCGGGCTTTATACGATGATGGACAGATGATCAACAGTAACGTAATCAACCACG
>NW_015150833.1:773195-801930 GCF_000732505.1 Cyprinodon variegatus
AAACACGCCCCATAATCACAGCTCTATGGAGCAGTATCAGACTCATATTCTGTATAGAATTGAGTCGGACTACGTCAGGCTATTAATGGGGGGGCTCTGGTTCAAATACCAGTTATTTACAGGATGATATTTGGAATAAAAACTTTACTTCTTTTGTGTTATTGTCACACATCTTCTCGGTCCTTATACAGAACAAACATGGCTGGGCCAAAGAGGACCTGACAACAAGTCGAGATTAAATATACAAACATTTTGAAGACTGGATAAAATGTTGAATAATGTACAAAGGACTTTTGCCAATGACTTAGAAGGTGCCTGCATACATACTTCATCTTGCTTATTTTAGTTGTACTATGAGAACAGCCAGATACCCATTCATCAAAGGCTGAAAAGATTAAACATTTATGGTGATCAGCAAAAAGAACGTCAAGTGTGTTTGTGCCTATAAGCACCTGTTCATGGGCTACAGAGCGGAGGTGAGGAATAACCAAGGCTAGAGTGTTAATTTCAATAGGGCCAACAAACTCTTTCAGAAAGGTGATGGTAAACTCAACATATCCTGATGGTGTCCCACCATCAGTCGGCCCTCAATTTAAACAAAGGGAGGTCTATTTTAGAAGAGGTTCATGGAGTAAATTTGAGCTTAATTTGAGATCCAATTAAGGATTTTTTCAGTTCAACATACAACACTTGGTGTATAGCGATACTCGGTGCAGGCTGCTCTTCTCAAAAACTCGCTTATGTAACCTGAGAGGGTCGAATCTATCGCTGAATGAATCATGTGACCCAAAGCACGGCCTCAAACATGAGCGCTAACTAAGCTAAAAGTTGTTGTTAGACAACAAAGCAGATTTAGCCCTTATCATATCAGACTTTAAGTTCTCTGATTTAGTATTTAATCTAGATGGATGAATTTGGCGTTGTCATTACTTATCAACCTGCTGCTCCAATACGCTCTGCTAGCTACAGTGGCTGATGCATGCTAACAGCATGTAAATACACAGTTTAACACCAAATAAAAAAAAAAATCCTTCATAATCAAAACTCAGACTAGAAAACATGGAATTGAGAATAACACATAAAAGCAAAAAACCCATGCCGATGATAATATTGCTAAGGAAAATAGAGAGGAATAAAGGGCAAATGTTCTGCACACATACTCATACTAGAAATTAATAAATAATGCTAAAAAAACAAACAACCAAAGTTCATGCAAAGGAAGAATGCTGCAAGTGGCCAAATAACTGCAAGTGAAGAAAAGCTGTGAACCAGCAATGCATAACGGAGATGCTCCAAAACACTAGGGGGAGAAAAATCATAATCTGTTTTCTTTTTTTTTTCCGGTTTTTTCTAGACTGCAATATCCTAACCTTCCTTTAGGGGAGAGTTCACTTTGTAGATCATGACTGTGAGACAAACATTTGAAACTCTAGAAATGTAAAGCTCTGACCAACTAATGCAACTTTTTGCCCTGTCTAGATTTCTTTTTCTTTAAGAACTATTCACCTTAAGGCCTATACATGTTTCTACAGAACAGAGAGATTAGCTCTCTCTCGCAGAAGGACACTGCAGCCCTGGTTTGGGAGTTAGTGCAGCTTGTCCTTGACTCATCATCCAGACAGAACCTTTTTTGTCAGTACTATAAAACAAAAGCTGCACTATGAGGGACCTTAAAGGGTTTTTCAATAGTTGGGACTAAAAATTCTTTTGAAGTATGAAATACACAACCAGAGTGAAACTTGTTATTTTTATCACCACCTCAAATAAATAAATAAAAAAATCTCTGTTCTTGAGGAGCATTTAGGAAGAGGATGTGTGCTGTGTCTTGAACTATTTTCAAGTTATATTCGTCTCTTGTAGGTTTGGGTCACGATGTCCAGCACAGATGGTAAAAGGATTCATTTTTACTGGTTACTGCTTAATTGTAAAAAAAAAAATCCCAATTTGCCCTCAGCAGCTCTACTAATCTGTTTCAGTAGCTCCAATTTCTTCTTTGGTCTCTTGTAGCCCAAGCATGAGTTTATAAAGATTCTTCAATTTTTTTGCTGTATCGTCTTGCTTGTTGATAACTGATAGAACGATAGAATAGATTAAAGTGGTAAATTATTAAAGTAGCCAGCAAACGGTGCGACAAGTTGCCTTGTTCGAATTAATATTTTTGAAAGGACACCTCTCTAGATCTGTCATTATCCTTACATACAGAAAAAGAGCTAAGTTCCTTAATCAATTAGAAAAATACAACTCATTGTATATGTAAACATACCAATATGCTGCAGATATTTCTATCATATTTGACTTTTCTCACACAGTCCAACCTTATGCTGCATTTCAAGAGAAAAGTGGGTTAATATAAGAATTGGATACTTTTTTCTCTTCAAACTTCTATAAATAATTTAAATTTGGAGCAGAGCTGACATTGTGCTGTGTTTTGGAGAGCAGTGTCTGTAAATGTAGAAAGTAGAGGGAAAACCTCCCTGATGATCACAGGTGTTGGAACGATCTAAGCTGACACAATGGAGCAGACAGAGGAAGAGTGAGTAGAGGGCCCCTCTCAGAGCTTTGAAGTGACTGATTTAGTGATCACCAGATATTTTCAACATAATCTACAACAGATTCAAGCAGGAATACTTGGTCGTCTAACATTCTTTGGTTCTTTATCTCAGTTGTCATAATCTATGATTAATGTGTTTCTGAGTCCTGTTTTACAAGGTTTGAAAATGAAATCACCTGATATTCTCAGCACAGCAGTAGCTTTAGAAAGTAAAACAAATGTGTTGTTTTGTGTTTGTGTGATAAAGGAACATTGCACAAAGTTCACATTGGTTTTTAGTCTCCTTTGTTTTATCACTGAGGGCCCAGCTCCTGTAAAGGTTGGTGGCTCACGATTGGAGGACACGCTGAATGCCACTGGTCCCTTATGTTTGATTAAATAACATACACACTTATGCCCTGTTTGTTTCGTCAACAATTCAATGTGAAGCATTAGAACTACTCAGTCTGTGGTTGTGTTAAATTTTAACATTTAACAGGGGGGGTGTATGTTGGGTTTTGCTATGCTATTTATAAATAGGTTATATCCTGTTGTATTATTAATCTCTACAAATACTAAGTGAGTTCTTGAATTACATTCTGTCGTCTCTACTTCTCCAGGTTTTCTCGCCTTCGCAGCCTTAACCTCTCCAACAACCATCTTGGTCAGTTCCCGTTGACCATCTGTGACATCCCTACCCTGACAGAAGTCAACCTCAGCTGTAACTACCTGGACTCTGTCCCCAGCTCCGTGGGTGCCATGAGCAAGTAAGAAAAGACTGCAACTTACACGCAATCAACTAGAAGAAAATAATTTTTTTTTTTGTTAATGTGTACATTTTGAAAAATCTGAATTTTAAGTACTGTCAGGGGGTTAATATACTCCTGCCTTGTTTTAATTATTCTTTTCTTTTTATTTGTTTACCTTCCCCTCTTTTCTGTTAGTTACTTTAGATACACTTTTGTGCCTCAATGTCAAAGTTTGCATAGGCAAAGCTGAGTTCCCATGCATAATAAGCATGCACTTAGCATTTTTCAACCCAATGGTAAAGATTTCTCTAATTTCTTTTGATCTACTTTTTATTTATTTATTTTTTCTTTTCTGTCTACGCAAAACCCATCATTGTATTGTTTTCATTGAATTCACCTTAATCTTGACCTGATCAGTGGGTGATAACACAATTTATCCTTTCTACTCTGATGCATGTTTCAGTTTGTGACCTAACTTTTTAATAATTTATGAGTTTGACCTGCACAGTTTCTGATAATCTCATTAGCGCTGTTGGTAATCGAATGAAAATAGTAAATTATGTTAATTTTATCACATAGGTATACCTCTCATTTTAAAATACTTTATAGCTTATTATATTTTTATTAGGATTTTATCTGGTAGACCATTAAAAAGTAACACACAGTTGAGCCATACAAGAAAAGCTTCCATGTTTTTTTTTTATTTCTTCCAAATTAAAATAAGCAAAAATGTGGCTTGCGTTTATACTCCTGCCCCATCTATTTTGTCTACCTTATAAGTAGGGTTCTGTGTGTTTTAGTCTAACTCCATTGCCGAGAAGGCCAGATTAACGGGTGACCAGTATCATTAAACCCAAGAAATACACCAAAGAGAAGTGTCAAATGTTTACAGCAGTGTTATCTTATAATACAATATAACCAGCTTTGAACGTTTTGCAGTGATCATTCCTTTTCCTCAATACAGAAAGTTTGACCTTAAATGACCTCATCTGCAATTAGATAATTAACTAGAAACTCACCAGAGATGCTAACTTTAGATTACCAACATAGAACCAAGTTGAGGGAATGTTTTCTGTCATTTCTGAACTCCAGACGTTTGGTTTTTATGCAAACATGGCAAGAAGAACGCCATTAAAAAGAAATTAAGGAATTTCGGTTTAGTAACAAGAATTCCTGTTTGATAACAGGCCACACAGAGGACAGATCAAACATGTGAAAGAAGGAGCTGAGACAGACAGCCAGGAAGGAAATGATTGAGAATTTAACATATTCATGTTTTAAAATCAACCAAAGTCCAGATGTTTATACTCTAAAGAATCTGTGGTCACATTTAAATAAATGATCTGATGTAAAGGCCAATTTTTTCTAAAACGTTTGGGTAAAATATCTTTTCCAAAAGTACAATCTGACATAAGATTTGTAATTGCAGAAATATGTGGTCCAACAGGGCTTTAACTCAGGAAAGCTTGAAAGAAATGCATGCCATACTTAAGCTTTAGCTCAAAACCGTACATCCTTTTCCTTTCAGTTGACCATTTTACACTACTTGGTGGTGGTTTTAGTCTGTCAGATAAAATCCTATTAGGATTAGGGATTAAAAAAGTTCTGGGGTTACTTTTTATGACAGTCTTAAGTCTGGCCTCACTTGAAGCTAAAAGTAGTGCTATGTCAGGGTATGGAATGGTAAAGATGAGAAGGTAATCTGCAGGACAGATCTGGTATGCCTGTAAATTCCTGAAGTGGCCAGTAGGGTACCTATTCTGCTACTGCCATCTACAGGACATTAAAAGAATTGATAATTGATACCTACCATGTTACATGTTGATTTGAACATGCAGAATATATCTAGAGAGACCATAGAAATGCAAGTGTTGTACAAAACTAGATCATTTCTCCTTTAGTTTGCAGACGTTCCTGTTGGACGGAAACAGTTTAAGCGACTTGCCCTCTGAGCTGGGGTCCCTGCGGAGGCTGAGCTACTTGGGTCTTTCCTTCAATCAGTTCAACCATATACCCCAGGTGCTTGAGCGGCTGGCCTCCATGGAGAAGCTCTGCATGGCTGGAAACAACCAGGAAACGCTCACCCTGCAGAATTTCAGGCTGCTCCATGTCAAACACATCGATTTAAGGTACAACAACCCAAGCAGATCGATCTACATGTCATTGTTTTACAATAAAAAGGAGTTTGATAAATGAACTCAGGGGAACTTGGGCCAGAAACAGCACGACTACCATTTGCCAGTCATTCTTTTTTCCGACTGTTGTACTCATTGACATGCTTTAAACTCACTAATTACGGAAACAAAAACAGACGGAGGATACCATCACAGAACTAGATGGTTAAAAAGTAAAAAATTCAAGAAATAATTTGCTGGCACTGGCCCCTATCAGGGCCTCATCATCGTCTGGGAAAACGGAGCAGGAGTGACTTGCACTATTTTACAGTTAATGCTTCACGAAAATGTTGTCTAAGAAATTTTGCAATGTGTTGCAGTTGTTGCTTTTGCTTTGGCTCCTTTTCTTCAACTTTTGTCTTGTTTGTGAATAAAACAAACATTTGCTTGTTAAACTGTTTGTTATGCCCAGGCTATCTTTAGTTAAATTTTATTGTGGAATTTAAGCTCATCATACCACCAAAAGATGATGATTTGATATTAGGCAACTTATAATAGATTTTAATGACAGAAATGCAGAGCTTAGACAGTTGCACCATGCAGTGTTATTTAAGAACCATAATTTTTCATGCAACATGTTGCTTGAGCTTCACAGCGATGCATTTGGCAGGACTGTTGACTGAAGATAAAGGTACTGGGTTCGAATCTGCTGGAGGCATCTGTTGGGTCAGATGATCTCTCAAAATTATCCAACCCTCCGAATGCCTTGCAAGACCTAAAGGGCAGGGACAATTAATGGGAAGGTGTCATCATAGAAAATTATATTTTATGACTGATTCAACGCTTCCTACAACCTCCCCCTCCCTTAACTTATATGTAAATACATTATATCTAAAATCCTTGAAAGGATGTTGGCCATAATTTTTTCCAGTTGAAGATGAACCCTTTGCTTCTCTGTTAGGTTGAATAAGGTCTCTGTCATGGTCCCCGATGAGCCTGACCTGCTCCGGCATGTGACCCAGCTGGATGTGAGGGATAACAGGCTGATGGAGCTGGATGCGTCTGTCTTTCCTCGACTGGAAATCCTTCACTGCGAGAGGAACAACATAACATGTCTTAAAGTCAGAGGTTCTGTGCTTAAAGGAATTTACGCCTCAAATAACGGTGGGTGTGATCCAGCTTTATCCTTTCCTTCTTCAACCACAACCTCTCCTGTTTCTCAGCCATACTTGCATCTGTGCTCTATAAGTGTTTTTTATCCCATAGATTTGTCCTTTCAAATGCCCGTCTCCTGTTCATCTGTTCTCATGCCTCTGATTTTCTCATCAATACAACCCTCTAATTGTCCCTCTCCATCATTCCCCTTCACTCCTTCCCCAGTCCTCTCCTCCGTTTTACGTCTACCTCCTTTTTTATTAGGCTGTCCTTGCTGTAGGTTAATGTGTTTGAATTTCTCCCTACAGAATTACGACAGCTGGATGTCAGTCCTGTGCCCTCCAATCTTAGTTACATGGATATCTCGAGGTAAGGAAAGAAATATTTATTTATAAAAATAACCTGTGCAGGAAGTGTAAAGATAAAGCTAGTCAATTAAGTGATTGGTTGTGCATCTTAAGGACATAAATATTCGTAACTACCTGACAAAAAATAGGTCAGAAGGAAAAAGCTCATCATAAATAAAAATGATCAGTTCTCCTATATTTTTATTTATTTATTTTTATCTGTGAAGATAAACCTCTCATCTAGATTATACAACAACTTCCTAAAGGTAAGGAGCTGTGGCCTGTTAATGGCCGGACTTCACTAGACCCCTTAAGATGGGCTCTGACGATGCTAGAATCAGATTTATTTTATCCTGTGATGTGGGGCTTCCATAGATTGGGCTCCCATTCTGCTTTTTAATTTGTTAGTTTATTTGTTGACAGGCGCTATTACAAAGAGATAATGAGATTCCGATGATCACTGGGTATGCTCTGTGATTCTTTAAGAGGAATAACTTCATGGTAAAATACATTAATCACTGACGAAGATTGTAGATGGAAACTGTAAAAAAAAAAAAAGCAACTAAAACAGGCCAGTCTTAAACTCTACCTTAACAGTATCTTATATTGATTAGGAAAAAGATGGATATAAGCCAGAAATAATATGTTTGTTGATACCAAGGTTTGAAATTTAGACTGTATTTGAACTTCAAAATCTTAATTTTAAGATTTAAACAAAGCTGAGTTGCTGTAAGGAAGTCATAATGAAGATAAATTTTGAGGAAGTCTAAATTAGTACCTTCCCTTTTGAATCCAAGACAGCTCCACCAGGACTCCATTTACCTGAATCTATAATGCAGAAAAAGGACATTTATCCTCACCAAATTATATTCCATTTTAAGTAACACAGTTTGAAAGCGACACATAATTCATCATCATCATCATCACTGCCTCTCCCCCCCTCCAGGAACCACATGGAGTCCTTGCCAGACTGGCTGTGTGAAGCGAAGAAACTGGAAGTCTTGGACGTGAGCCACAACCTCATCACTGAGCTCCCCGCCAGGTGAGCCTCCCTCCTGCTCCAAACATGCCTGTAATTGTAGAGCAATGCTGCATTATTCTCTCTACCTGCTTTGTCAAGTGATGTATCCATCCCCCAAAAAGCCTCATAAATCACGCTGATAGCCGGTAACCTCTGGATCCATTCTGCTTCTCTTTATGCAGCATTTTTAGAAGGTTACATCAGATGCACCTTTTACTCTTTGCCATGTCTTAAATCAACCTTGCTCGCTTGGCTTCTGTCCTTCTCTCCTTATTTTCTCTCTTTCTACCTCAGGTATCCCTATTGTCTGGGCATTTATTTATTTATCTTTCCCAATAAGTGTCAAAATGATGAATTTCACTCACAGGATCCACTAGAGGCGCTCCGACACATATATTTTTTTTAGTCCTCATCTGCACATCCAGCTTTGTCCTTCACTCTCCCTATTTTCCCCCCTGTTCAGTTACTGCAGACTATCTGTCTTTATATCTATCTGCTTGTCTGCCCACCCTCTAGAATCTCAGCTATCAGTCCATCTTAATCATCTATCTGTCTGTTAAAGTTGCTTATCCATCATATGCTAGTGCTGATTCAGCTGTCTGTTTATTTCTCATTCTGCAGGTTGTTCTGCAGCAACAGTCTGAGGAAGCTAAGTGCTGGACATAACCAGTTGCAGAAGCTGCCTGACAGAGTAGAGCGCCCTCTGCTGGAGATTTTAGATGTTCAGCATAATCAACTGGTGGAACTTCCATCTAACCTGTTCCTCAAAGCCAACAGGTAGCTCTAAACATTTGCTACATGCGGCTGTTTTTCACATTTTTAACTGTGATTATGCATCTCTAATTTAAGCTAAAGAATCTGCATGTATGTGGAGATAATAAGAGTAAATCACTTCTGGATAAAGAAGAGATTTTTGCTAAAAGTAGTTAATCTAAGCAAAAATCCTCAAATAAAGTGGAACAAAAAAAATTCAGCATGAAATGCTTTTCTGGTGACGAAATGTGTCTTAGATAAGTTTAGCTGTAGAGAACATTCTGGCTAACAGCTTCAAAGTTAATATATTCTGGTGTAAATTCAAGCATGTGTTTTCCCCAGTTTAGAGATTCCTTAGAATTTTATGTCCCATAAAAATGTATTTATTTATTTATTTGAATAGGGACAAAGCACATTAATGAACATCAGTATAAAAACAAATGTAAATATGCTGGATTATAGCTACAAAGCTAGTATTCATCTGTAGTCCCTAGGCAGCCAAATACATAAGAAAGAACATATAATATACAATATAAGCATCACAAGGAAATGTTAAGAGTTTAGTGGTCACATGATTGGTTTGTTTTCATCCATAGTTTGAGTTGAGCTCCAAAGCTGATCAGTGTAGGGCTCTCCCGTATGTGCAGAGGAAGACTGTTTCAGATGTTAGTGGCTCTCACAGAGAGAGTGTTCTGACCAAAAATGACCAATCCTTCTTATTTTTGGGGGGTTCAGTTTACGAAGCGTAAATGCATCAGCAAACAAGCTGGAGCACCTGCCACCGTCCAGTCTGTCGGAGGAAAGCCACAGCATCTTGCAGGAACTCTACCTGACTAATAACCTGCTGACGGACAAGTGTGTGCCAATGCTCACTGGTCACACACACCTGCGGGTTCTTCACATGGCATACAACCACCTCCAGACCTTCCCTGCCAGGTAGCAAAGAAAAACTCCTTTGGGAATGTTTTCTGGTCTGCTATTTGTTTTATTTTGAACTAGTTGGTTAGTTTGTGCTTCAGCTTACCCACTTCCTTTTCACCCTTCAGTAAAATGGCCAAGCTGGAAGAGCTGGAGGAGGTGGACTTGAGTGGAAACATGCTGAAGACTGTTCCCACCACCATCATGAACTGTAGACGAATGCACACTCTCATTGCCCACTCCAACTCCATCGAGGTGTTTCCGGAGGTCATGCAGTTGATGGAGATGAAGGTAAAGCAGAAACACATCTCTACAAAGCCCTCTCCCGCCCCACTCCAGCCTTCATTATATATCTGTTATGTTCTGCTTTTCAGTGTGTGGATTTGAGCTGTAATGAGCTGAGTGAGATCACTTTACCAGAGAATCTGCCTCCAAAACTCCAGGAGCTGGATCTGACTGGCAACCCTCGTCTCAACCTGGACCACAAGACCCTTGAGCAGCTTAAGTATGTTACTCTTTTTATTTTACAAAGAAAGCTGTTTCTTAAATTAACTTCTTTTGTTGTCTTTTTTTCCGTCACGATATTTGATAAAGTTTTTATTATTCATTATTTATTTGCTGTTTTTTCAAAGAATATTTTGCTTTCTTCTGTATGTGAAGATAAAGGATGGGTTTTAATCCTCTTCGTGTATTTTTTTTTTTTTCTTTCAGTAACATTCGCTGTTTCCGTATTGATCCACCGCCAACATTCTCATCGAATGAGGCATCTGGGGGGCCTGCTGTGTGGAGTCATGGTTACACTGAGGCCTCAGGCGTAAAGAACAAGTGAGCTAAATTCAGTCCGCAGTAAAAAGAAGAAGCTCCATCACGTTTATGATGTGAAACCTTACAAATAGAAAATATCTGTTTCTCAATATAAGTTTAGTAAAGCATTATCCTACATTTTCATTAATGTTTGTAAACAAGCTTCCATGGGTTTTAGTATGTTTACAGGTTCTACCAATTTCTCTTATTTTCAGGTTCTATAATTAAAATCAGCCCTTTGTTGGAAAAAACTTTGATTTACTGAGAAGTTTTGTATTTGATATTGTGAAATGAATGAATATTTTGTCTTTAAAGCTTGAATAGTTTCCTCACAAAGTGCCTTTCTGTTCCTTTTCAGACTCTGTGTCGCCGCCCTCTCAGTGAACAGCTTCTGTGGGAGTCGAGAAGCTCTGTACGGTGTGTTCGACGGAGACAGGAACGTGGAAGTGCCCTACCTGCTGCAGTGCACCATGAACGACGTCCTGGCCGAGGAAATCCACAAGACCAAAAGCGAAGAGGATTTCATGACCAATACGTTCCTCGTCATGCAAAGGTAGACTATCGGCTATGTTCTCTAAACAAAAGGCAGTTCTTTAGGAATCTGGTGTTCTCTTGGTTAAAGAGAGAAGCCTAGTAGGTTTTCTTAATATTAAGATAGACTTTATTCATCTCACAGTGGAGAAATTCACTTATCAGCTCAATAGTCCAAAAGAAGGTGCCAAAAGGAGGGAAAGGTGCTTGGGGTATATACAGTATATACAGTGGGTCCACTACTGTACTGTATATACAGTACAGACCAAACGGTTGGACACACCTTCTCATTCAAAGAGTTTGCTTTTTTTTCATGACTATGAAAAGTGAAGATTAACACTGAAGGCATCAAAACTATGAATTAACACATGTGAAATTATATACTTAACAAAGTGTGAAACAACTGAAAATATGTCCTATAATCTAGGTTCTTCAAAGTAGCCACCTTTTGCTTTTAGAATTGCTTCAAGAGGTAGTCACCTGAAATGGTCTTCCAAGAGTCTTGAAGGATTTCCAAGAGATGTTTAGAACTTGTTGGCCCTTTTGCCTTCACTCTGTGGTCCACCTCACCCCAAACCATCTTGATTGGGTTCAGGTCCGGTGATTGTGGAGGCCAGGACATCTGGCGCAGCACCCTATCACTCTCCTTCTTGGCCAAATAGCCCTTACACAGCCTGGAGGTGTGTTTGGGGTCATTGTCCTGTTGAAAAATAAAGGATGGCCAAACTAAACACAAACCGGATGGAATAGCATGCCGCTGCAAGATGCTGTGGCAGCCATGCTGGTTCAGTATGCCTTCAATTTTGAATAAATCCCCAACAGTGTCACCAGCAAAGCACCCCCACACCATCACACCTCCTCCTCCATGCTTCACGGCGGGAACCTGGCATGTAGAGTCTATCTGTTAACCTTTTGTGCGTCACACAAAGACACGATGGTTGGAACCAAAGGTCTCAAATTTTTGACTCATCAGACCAAAGCACAGATTTCCACTGGTCTAATGTCCATTCCTTGTGTTCTTTAGCCCAAGCAAGTCTCTTCTGCTTGTCACTTGTCCTTAGCAGTGGTTTCCTAGCAGCTATTGACCTGGTCTCTAATCTGAGCTGCTGTTAACCTGCGATTTCTGAGACTGGTGACTCGGATGAACTTCTCCTCCACCCCAGAGGTGACTCTTGGTCTTCCTTTCCTGGGGCGGTCCTCATGTGAGCCAGCTTCTTTTCGCGCTTGATGTTTTTTGCGACTGCACTTGCGGACACTTTCAAAGTATTTGCAATTTTTCAGACTGACTGACCTTCATTTCTTAAAGTAATGATGGCCACTCGTTTTTCTTTACTTAGGTGCCTTTCTCTTGCCATAATAAAAATTCGAACATTCTATTCAGTAGGACTATCAACTGTGTATCCACTTGACTTCAGTACAACACAATTGATGTACAACCCCTTTTATAAGACAAGATATCCCACTTATTAAGCCTGACAGGGGACACCTGTGAAGTGTAAACCATCAAGAGAATGCCAAGAGTGATCAAAGCAGTAATCAAAGCAAACCAAAATGGCTACTTTGAAGAACTTTTCAGTTGTTTCACACTTTTCTGTTAAGTATATAATTCCACATTTGTTAATTCATAGTTTTAATGCCTTCAGTGTGAATCTACAAACTCTGGTCTGTACTGTATATAACATCTGAAGTCTCTTATTTAACATGATTATTGCACAGGATTATTGGATGGGGTATTAAATTGGTATTCATACTATATGTATACTATATATATATATATATATATATATATATATATATATAGTTGTAGTTATTGCACAGGGTATTAGATACAAACAGGTTGGTGCACGGGGTATTACATAGTGATTGCACATTAGTTATTGCAGTTATAGTGGTACAGTCTGATAGCAGCACGGATGAATGACATGCAGTAGAACTTATTTTACAGAGTGTATACGTCTTTCATTGAAGGAGCTATTCACCCTTTTTGTTTTTTGGGCCAGTGTTTCTGTTAGTTTAATCCTCATTAATCAAGTACAGGTAGGCAATTATTAATGTCATGTGAATGTTTATAAATCATGAAAAGTACATGATGATGATGTTTTGTGTTAAATTTACTATCTTTTCAATCTCCATGTTATGAAAACAGGAATAGATTCTCAGTTGGTTTAATGATTTTTATTTATTTTTTGTTTAGAGTCATGCTTATTATCATATACTTTGAGTTATAGTGTATTATAAAATCTTTAATATCCTTTGTATTATAATCTCAGCAGATATATCACAAAAACACTACAGGTACCTCTAACCCCATATCACTAATCCCTACCATTATGTTTTTCAAAAATCAACCTGGTGGCATCACTATGTTCATTTGTGCAAATTGTAATTGTTTTTATTCAATACTTTATAATAAGAGGCTTTCTATAAAATACATTGTTCTGTTGTCATTTAATCTTGTTTTTTTTGCCGCATTTTCTTCTTCTTATGACCTCTAAAATGAATATCCATTCAAAAAACTTCAATCTTCTGTGTTTTTTTTCTTCCTCCTGAAGGAAACTTGGAACTGCTGGACAGAAACTCGGGGGGTCTGCAGCTCTGTGTCACATCCGCCATGACCCCACAGACCCCAGTGGCTGCTTCATCCTCACAGCTGCTAACGTGGGAAAGTGCCAGGCCATCTTGTGTCGGGACGGGAAGCCCATGTCCCTGTCGCTGCTTCACAATGTGGGCTTGGAAGAGGAATACCGCAGGATCCGGCAGCACAGAGCCATCGTCACTGAGGTAGAGGGTCCACTAATGACCTGTAATAAATCTAATTTTAAATGTGCCGCGTATTGATTTATATATTTCTTTATCCAAGGACAACAAGGTGAATGGAGTGACTGACTCAACAAGAATTATGGGCTATTCCTTCCTTTACCCCTCAGTCATCCCTTGCCCCTACGTGCAGACTGTGACTCTCACCCCTCAGGATGAGTTCTTTATTCTGGGCAGCCGTGGGCTGTGGGATGCAGTGTCTGCCACAGAAGCAGTGGAAGCAGTTCGAAACGTCCCCGATGGCCTGGCTGCTGCTAAAAAGCTTTGCACCCTGGCTCAAGGTTATGGCTGTACTGACAGCCTGAGTGCAGTTGTGGTGCAGCTCAGCGTGAGTGAAGACTGCTGCTCCTGCTGCTGTTCAGAGCCCCCCCACCATCCCCCTAGCCCCGGCCTGGGCCCCTACCCTCCATCTTCCTCGGCCATTAAGGATCGGCCCTCTGATGGTTCACTGCCTGTTCCCCCTTCGTCCTGCAGCGAAATCAGCAGCGAGATAAGCACCAGCGAGATGAGCAGCGAGGTGGGCTCCACGGCTTCATCCGACGAGCCTCCACAGAGCTCCTTCGTGCTGCTGCAGGATCAGACGCACCACCCTCAGCTCCACCTCCACCATCAGGCCCATCTGCTATCCCTGCAGCACCAGCAGCCACACACGGCCACCCAGACCTGCCAGTATCTGCTGCCAGGTTCAGAACTTCCTTCAGCTCGGACCTGTTGCGCTCTCCATCCAGCCTGCCTCACCAGCTCCTTTCAGAGGCAGCTGTCCAGCGCCACCTTCTCCAGCGCCTTGTCAGACAACGGGCTGGACAGTGAGGATGAAGAGCCCATCGCAGGCGTATTCTCAAACGGGAGCCGGGTGGAAGTGGAGGCAGATGTTCACTGCCTCAAAGCTGAGCTCTCACAGTTATCCTCATCCCAAAACCTCGTACCCTCATCTTCCACCCAGGAACACACCATGCTCTCTCTTCCTCCACCACCACCGCCACCACCAAGCACGCCCGAGCCACTAGAGGAAGCGGTGGACCTGAACCAGGCAGAGGCAGAGAATGGGCTCGACAGAGACGAGTCCTGGCCAGGTGTGGGAGTGGGAGCTGGGGACGGTGGGAAGTTTCCAGGAAAGAGGAGAGTTAACGGTTCAGTGGCTCGTCAGGAAAAGAGTCACAACCTCATTGAGGTGGCGGCCGATGCCCCTTCCAAGAAATCAGGAGGATACTTCACAGCTCCGGCCCAGCCCGACCCAGATGACCAGTTCATCATCCCTCCTGAGCTGGAGGAGGAGGTGAAGGAGATCATGAAGCAGCATCAGCAGAAACAGCAGAAGCCAGCTGGGATGGATCAGCCCACCGACTACTTCGATACCCCTCTCTAAGCTTAAGAGTCGACCTCCTCTGATGCCGCCCTTCATTCTACTGTTAATGCACAGATAAGTAGGTTTTACGGGGAGGCTGAAAAGTCTGCATGAAAGTTTTACAGAACAGACTTCATCCCTACGCAGCGCCTAATCTTTGGATAAACATGTACTGCTGCACCTGCAGAGTTAAATAAGCAAATGAGCCCTTTAATGATCCTCAACCTTCTGGATACGTGTGAGGACAGAGATCCCAGAGCCAGCGTTCTGTTCACAGATCAAATCTGTTTCTTTTTTTTGTTTTTCTTTTGTTTTTTTAAATAAATAATCAACACTAGTCTATTTGCGATAGCATTAGCTTGTCACACATAATATACATGATTTCTTTTGTTTTGTAAGAACCTAAATTATGTTTTAATGTGAACGCAGTGAAGTTCTTGAACGCAACCTTTTTGAAAACAGACTCCTTATCTTTTTATTTTCAGTCCAACTTTGATGAATCATCCGGCATTAAAACCCACACCTAACTATTGTAGATAGGGCACTTTAAATACTGTATTTCTTCAGTAAATCAAAGCTCTCGGCCTGTAAAATGACATAGAGATTTTTTTGTAGAAAATTTCCAATACTAACTCCTAGGAGTTGCATACTCTATATGGTGACTCAGTCACTTTTTTACTAATCTTCTCTGAGAGAAATGGTGATTCTTTTTTCAATTATTGTAAATAAGAGAAATGTTGTATACTGATACTTTTAAAGGAACTGCATACCTGTATGTCGGTGAAGGTTTTTAAGCTGTGGGGAGGATATAGTGTTTGCTGTTATGGAGGTGAGCCCCCATTTATCTTACAGTGTAAAACCACAAATACGACTTCAAATTCACAACGTACACAAATGTAAATGTGCAATTGCAGGATGGAAACTAACATTCCGTGCAATATTTATACACTAAGTTGTCCACTTTGTTAAATTGTGATATCCTGTAGTCATCACCGTATCTACTTAACACTAAAAGGTCTTTGCATGCACAGACAGACAAACAAATGCATACACACACAGACATTCACACACATGGATACTCACAGGTAATTAGTTCCACCTCCCTCCTACAGTAACTATTATCACCGGCATGACTGTGTCTAGTTCAGTAACACCAACAAGTATAGCCACATGGAAAAGAGACACTACAAATGTTCCTGTCTTTGGTATAATAAATTTTAAATTTGTGAATATAAGCTCTGTTGTCTGAGACTTTATTTTTTTTTTTTACATCTTAACAGTTTTTTTTTTTCATTAAAACATCTTAGCACTGATAAAAGCATAATTTTAAAATACTTTATTTCAAACAACCCTTTAAATCCAAGTGTATCATATTTGATACATTAGTTTTTGAGACACCTGCATCATCAAGATATTTTTGTTTCTGAAAACCCCGGCTTACACATTCAGACACGAGGTGAACAGAAAATATATAACAGATTATACAGAAAGGCCTGCTTTATCAAAGTTGATGCAAATAAATGATCTAATTGAACTGATACAAAATTTCTCAGAAGGTTTAATATCACTCTAATTTAAAAAATATATAATTTTTTGTTAATTATTTCATTGTCCGGGCTTTGAAGGGTTTAAACTTTCTCTCCTTTTATGTGTTTACATCAAATGACCAGTAGGTGGCAATTCAATGCAGCATTAGATCCAGTACAGGATCTCATTCTGCTGTTGTGATATTAGCCTGTTTCTGTTAGCCTACTTAATTAGCATGCACATTTTCCAGGGTTACACCATCCATCTTAGCACGCTTCTTGTACTTCTTCTTCACACAGAGGATGCTCACTACTGTGATCACCAACATGGCTGCCAGCACAGACAGGGAGGAGGCCAGAGCAAGAGTGGTTTTATCCTTTGTGGAGCCTTTGTACTGACAGTTTGGCCCGTAGTACCACCAGTCATTTCCTACAACACACCTGCAGGGTAGCAATAAAGGGACAGGAGAGGGAGAAAAATCACATTCTAATATGTTTTCAGTAACAGGTCTTTAGAAACCCTAAATTTGATTCCACTTTCTGCATAAACTAATCATATACAAAAAGGACACTCGATTTATCTTTATAACTATGTTCAATTTAAATTCAGTTTTTATATAGCCCCAATTCACAACATGTCATCTGAAGGCACTTTACAGTTCACCAGATCATACAGTCAAATTGATTCAAAGTTTTCTATTTAAGGAAAACCAGTTGATTGCATTGACTCTGATGCAATCTCTCACACTAAGCATGCTTGTGGTGACAGTGGAGAGGAAAAACTCCCTTTTAACAGGGAGAAACCTCCAGCAGAATCAGGCTCAGTGTGAGCGGCCATCTGCTGAGGCTGACTGGGGTTCAAGGAGACAGAAGCAGAGATACAAAAGCAACTGTAAACGGCTGTCCCCGCCCAGGAATGTTGAGAACATAGGCAGTTTATGGAAAAATATAAATGACATTTTGAATAATATTGTTATTTTGCTGTAGCATCTTAAAATGATCTGACCACATTTGTTTTTAAATTGCAAAACAAAAACTAAGAATTTATAGTATCACATCTATCAAATAATAGAATAATTTTGGAAAGATTAGATTTTTGCTGCTTCTAAAATGCAGTTTTTTGTTGACATTTACAATAATCTAAAAATAAACTAGGAAGCAGATTTCAACATGCCAGTCTTAGTGGCTGCAGATCGCTTCAGTAAAAACATGCTCACCTGCAGGTAGGCTCTCCCTGATCCACAACACAGACTCCACCGTTCTGACAAATCACTTTTTGACAACTATCTGAAGGGTTAGTGGTTGGGATAGTTGCATAAGTGGTTGGGATAGCTGCATTAGTGGTTGGGATAGTTGCATTATTGGTTGGGATAGCTGCATTAGTGGTTGTGGGAGGCAGAGGCTGGGAGATGGTCAGATGGGACACATCTATAAAAAGAAAATAAATAATCAAATATTGGATGATAACATTCTTTTCCGTGCATTGCCTATGGGGAGGTAACATGACAGTGACATGTTAGAAAAGAGTTTGCTTCAAATTATAGTGATTTGATCTGTACAGACATAATTATAGCACTTCAATAGAACCCATCTGGCAATATGAAATAGGCAGTAGCATATCAAAAGCAATATATCCTGGACTGATCAAAAAAAACACCTACTTGTCTGTAACACATTTCAAAGCCATTTCTAAGGCTTTGGGACTGCAGTGAACTACAGTAAGAGCCATTATCAGCAAAAATGGAGCATTGATTAACCTTCATAAAAGTGACAGGACTATCAAAATTTCTCCAATAGTGTGCTGACAATTCATCTAGGTGGTAGCAATAGTGCCCTGGAAATTTATTTACTTATTTTGGTAGGTGATGGAAGCATTTTTAAGGAGCTGTTTTCTCGTTTATACAGTAAGCTGGTGCTTTTACCTTCCATTGTGAGAAGGAAGATGGCATCTCCTCCCTTGATAAAGTCTCGGCTCTTAGCTCTCAGGTGGGTGAGATACACTGGAGTTCCAGCACCCGGTCCACGGAAATACTTGGACCCATCTGTAAACGTAACCTCAACCCCGACTTTCCGAGGATCATCCCAGAAAAAAAGGTCAGAATCTGAAAGAATGTTGATAAGATGCATAAACATAGTTTGAAATATAAAGAGCAGCATTGTGTTCATAATTGAATCTTTTTTAGAGATACATCCTCACCTGCTTCTTTCATGTTTGGGTCAGTTGTGACGCTGCGCTGATTGGACATGCGCTTTTGGATATGTGGGTGCTGATCCATCAGCATCATGGTTATCTGTTTCCAGGGACATGGCCATGTTTGTCCGGTGTCCCCCTCCCGGGCCACCAGGTGAGCGTAGGCAGATAACTCTCCAGAGTAACCCTCATTTATTCCATTGGGGAAAAGCTCCATCTGAAAGGTGTAACCCTCTTTAGACGTGAAGGGGGGGCTAAAAATAGCAGTCTTGGGTGGGGAGGTATCCATGACATGGCTGAAGTTTTTCACCCGCCACACAAACTCAGGACAGGTGGTCTCAGAAAGGTTAATGTCGTCCAGTGAGAGTCCTCCTGCAGCTGGACCAGAGCCCTCCTTTTTCCCTTCAAAGACCACTCTGAATTTTTTTTTCACGTCTAGACTCACATGGTGCAGCTGCCACAAATCTTGAGGAGATCCTGCAGCAAAACAAGAAAGAGGATTATTGGACAGAAAGCACACAATGGTGATATTTCTCCTGCAGAACTCTATTAGCCTTATGTCTTAGTAGCGGTCACCATCTATTGTTGCGATGAGGCGCAGGACTCCACTGGGGTTGGCTTCATCGTACTCCCTGACGTAGATTTTCAGTGTGTCGCTGGGACCAGCACTGTTGTAGTAAAAAAACTGCAGACATTGGTATCCTCTTTTGGGATAGACAAGCCTACTCTCCAGCATAGCTGTGTCTCCGATGTTAGCTGTACCAGTGCTAAAGTGCATGAAGTATCCAGATCCTACACAAAGACATGCCACAAAAAATAGTTATTGGTATATTTTTGAATATGCATCATGAAAATCATCATAATAATGTTGGGATTTATATGCATAGATAATTGTAAAGGAGGTAAAGGGGAAAAAAAGGCTATTACAAAGAAAAATGTGTTTATATTATTTTCATTTTTCTTAACGTTGGAGAATTAAAATTGATAGATTATGAAATTGCTTTCTGAGATGAAACTTATCTATATAGAGTGTTTATTTCAGCATTGTATTGTATCTCTCTAAGATCCATCTCACCTGTGCATTTGCCCATGTTTGAGTAGTCTGTGTCGGGCCCCCCGGCAGCTTTAGTGACCCTCAACCAGTCGGCCTTGTCTCCATGTCCCTGGATCATCCCGCAGATGTTTTCACGTTCAAAGTCACATGAATCCAGGAAGGTGGAGCCTTGAGCTAGAAGAACATTCGCATATTGAAGGTACTTTGAACAGCAGTAAACTAGTTATTCTGCTTGTCCACATATTTCTATGTAGCACAAGTGAAGAAAAAGTCATCTTCAGCTGATTCTTTTTTAAATTGCTTTTCTTCTTTAATCATAAAAGCAATTTAAATCAATCCTCACCAAACTTTTTAATTAGCTTTCTTCTTCTATATGTTCATGGTAGTTATTTAGTACATTGTTGTTGTTATATTTTCAATGGAATTTGCTGTTTATTTGTATATATGTGCAGAGTTAACTGACCCTGAATTGAGCTTGAATCAGACTTTCACTGTTCTCATAACACAGTTGAAATTGTTTCCACAGAACAACATACTGCAGTTTGGAAGTTATTTGATTAAACATTAAACAACACAAAGTTACAACAGCGGTGACCCTTACTGCACTTGTAGAGGCGGTTCAGCTTCAGCAGATCACTGTCACTGAACTCCATTCGCTGGCCGATGACATCACTGAAAGCAGGTATCTTTGTAACGATGGTGGGCTCAGAGCCGTTGCGGAAAGCGTTTTTACTATAGTGCATCATGGAGTTGTAGTCGTAAGGTACGCCCAAAGAGCTGGAGATGTTGTCATTGTACGTGTTGAAATTGTGCTCTTTACCTGCAAAGAAACCCATGCCCTTTAGCTGCAGAAAGCTTTCAGAATGTTGGGTTACCAAAGGGTGTTTGAAATTGCTCACCTGTTGTTGCACAAAGTATTTTGACTACAGCTTAAAGAAATGTATATTTTAAGAATCTGATGAATCTAGGCTAATTCTCATACAAATGCTTATCATTTTTACATAAAACCAGTGCAGCACTAAAACCTGCTATAAAGCTCTGAAGTCATGCAGACATTTTAAAAAATGCATAAAAAACATTTTACTCAGTTCATCAATTACGGCTCTTGAAAAAGTATTCACTCCCCTTGAACTTCTACACATTTTGTTGGATTACAATCTTTTTTTTTTTTTTTGCCATAACATGCTGCATTACTCCATGATTGAATTCATTTTTATTGCATTGAAGCCCTTTAATGCCTAGGTAAACCATTGAAATGTTGTCTTTGCACTTCAAGTTCAGTCAGATTGATCATAGAGAATCGTGGATCATCATTTCAGGTCTTGCAATAAATTCTCTGTTAAAATTGATCTGTATCTTCACTAAACATGTTTTTTTATTCCCATATTTCTTTTATCTCACTATAAGGTCCATTCAAATTTCTCCACCTTCTGCATCCCTGCTAAAAAATATAGCAACCCCAAAACAATAACAGGCCAGTCCTATATTTGTTTGTATTTATATCACATAAAATCCCTTTAAAGGTCTTCAGAGGTTAAAATCCTCTTCTAATTCCCTGCACATGAAATCATTATCTTTTGATTTAGAAATATAAACGCTTAGTTGCGATACCTTCTGAGATGCGGTCCCACATGATGCGTACATAGTCATCTCGATCTGACCTGGACTGCTCATGCCAGAAGCCCAACGCATGAAGGAATTCATGTTCTATCGTAGCAATGCGGTCACAGTTTGTTCCTATTGACAACCTCTGCTTTCCAACTTTCCGATTACCAACAGAAGAGAAACAGCTTTGGGAAGAGAAAGCCAAACTTTTATGAACATCAAATACATTCAGCAGTCTTATCTCAAAGACTCTTGTGTTCTGAATTAGTAATGATTCAATCCCTAAGAAACTACAGCTTATCGCACATCTCAAAGTATAGAAGAAAGGTTCTTGTTGCTTACCCGCTTCCTTTGAAGATGGAAATGTAGTTTTCTTCCCCGCTCCATGGCTTGAAGTCAATGCAGGTCTTTAGGCGGTACTGCTCAAAGGCCTTTAAAATCACACCTTTTGCATTGATCTCTTCAGAGGAGACAATAAACAGGTAAAATAGGTGTTTTCAAGTTTGAATGTTTTCATAATCTCTTTAAAAAAAACTAAAATCTTGTGTTTGCACAAGTTGATAAAAAGTCTCAAGATAGATGATGTAATTTTACGCCATTTAAGATTATCTCTCCTGATCTGTTGTCAGCTTCAGCAATTAACCCCTTTCTTGTTGTATAAAGCTAATTCTGTTTGATGGAGGTCAGTACTAACTTAACAGTTAAAGCTTCTGTATCTCAGCTGTTTAAATCAGACCACACAGGTCAGCCATCGTTTCCCCTGAGCATCAGTGGGCCTTGATCTTGCAGCTTTCCATCACTGTTTCTTCCGTGAACCACTTTTGATAAACATTGCAGACCTGGAACACCCAAAGGTGTAGCAAATTTGAAAATGTTCTTAAAAATTGCTATATCTTTAAAACTAGCCTTTGCACTTTAACCTTTATTACATTTTAATTGTTCACTTGCCTGCATTTTCTGCTTAACATTTCAAAATTACTATTTTGCTGCCTAAAATATCTCAGTGACTCCCACATGATCGCAATGTTATCAGTGTTATGTACTTCACCTGTCATAATATATTGAATAAAGGATTAAAAAGTGCCTTTTTGTCATCATCTTAGCATCTGATTTTTTTTATTTTTTTTTTTGTCTGACAATTGTCTTTTTTCCCCCCATAAAAATCACGTAGATTCCACTGCAGGATTCAAAACAAGCAACATATATCCTGCCTGCTGTTGTCTGCTGTTTTCCTCTTGTTTGCTTTGGTCATGCTATGAGATTATTGATTAACTGTCAGTAATCTTGATCTTTATCAGGGTCACACTTGATAAAGATGCAAGGTTAGACAATAAAAGATGGCACATGTTTAGAGCTTTGTGTAGTTTCACAATTCGAATCTCAAATGTTTTGTATGCACAGTTGAAAAATCACTTTATTATAGTAATGGAAGTTAAACTTTTAATTAAATTTTAATGAGTAAAATAAGAAGTCCTACGTTTTTACGAACTTTAAAAAACTAAATGTTTCCATGTCACATTCAGATTGCGTGCGAACATTAAGTTAATCTGTTAATAAGTTATTTTCAGTCTATATTTTTTAGGTCTATATCATTACCTAAGTCATCCTCCATGTAGTAGGGAATTGTTCTTGGCCATTTATACTCCTCCCCTATGATTGAATTTCGAGTCTGTCCCTGCAGCAACAGGAAAAAGACAATCCCAACTGTAGAAGCTTTGTTTTGGAAATTTCAGTTGATGATAAAAATGAAACAGGCTAACTCAATTTACCTCATCCAGAACAATGTCCCCCTCTACGAGATTCAGTCCTGCCTCTGTGGGGACAAAGATCAATTATGTAAAAAAAGAAAAATGGGTTAAAAAGGTAGACAGGTGCAAAGTTTAAAAAAATTAGAAAGAAATAACCCAAACTGTGTTATTTCCCGATACCTTCATTAATGTCAAAAATGTCAAGGTCCAGTCCTCCATCTACATCAAAGTCTGTGATTAAAAAAAAAAAAATTAAACAATTGCAAATATTTCTATCAAACATTATAAAAGAGTTAAGTCCTAACTTTTCTTAAGAAAATGCTTACTTGATATCTTTGCAGTCGGCTATGTTGACGAAAGATAAAAAAAAGTAGACAGAACTGTTCAATAAAGTAATTGGAATCTACTTTCAAACTTGCCAAATAGCATATTGTAATAAAACATTTCTTACCAAACAAAGGTTGGTGCCACACAGAAAGCAAAGAACGTGAAGAACAAGAATACCTTTTGGTTTTTTTCCTGCCATGTTCCGCTCCTTTGTGTTGAGAAGTAAACGGATGGCGAATACTGTGCACTGGACAGATGCTGATGAGACAGAAATTACAAAGTTGCACATTGATGATAAAGCATGTATGTCCAAAAGTAAATAACTGACAGAGCCATAAAGTTACCCAACAGCTCTGCTCCATTGCTTCTATGCCTATAAATCTGTAAACCTTGGAGAAGAGCCCTAAACACCTGAGGCACTTCAATGTTTTAAATGGTGTCAATGTCACTTTTTTAAAAGGGCTAGTTGAAAATGAAAACTTAAATATCGTCCTTTTATAATACAAAAAACAAATTGCTCTGGTAATATGAAATTATAGCAATTATAGCCACTTGTAAACTTACCGTAAATAACATTGACACATGAGATTACATATTTTATGACGTTATATGTTTTTTGGCTCTTGAGGGCCAAATACATTGTTGGGCCAGTCTCAGCCCAGGGGCCTTGAGTTTGACAAAAATGATTTAACAGAATACCTTTGTTGCTGCAAGAAAGTTTTCAAACCAGACTGTCTTTTAACATTTTATTACGTTATACCTATAAGCGTCACGCAGGCATGCAAAGGGAGAACATGCAAACTACATGCATAAAGACTGGGAATCAAATCGAGGACCTTTTTGCTGCAACAAAGCAGTGCTGCAAACAGTACCAACGTGCAACCACATCATAAAACCGACATTTTTATGTAATCTAAATATATTTTGTAATCATTCCCCACAATGTGAACTGTAAAAATCCCAGGGTTGCGTTGCCAGTAGAACCCGAAACAGCTTCTTCCCCGCTGCCATCAGAAAGCTGAACTGTTGAAAAAACTCTAAATCAAGTCACAGACTCTGTATCAAACTGACAACACTAAAACCCTGCATAATTGCACCATATATATTTTAATGCTCTGAACTTCCATATAATATGTTTTTTTTTGCACCATGTTTTTTTCTTCCCCTACACTGTTTATATGTGATCACTGCTGCACTTTAAGAAATGGAAATGTCATGAGAGCTATACAAAATGATTTTTTTTGTTTGTATACACTCTATGTATACAAAATGACAAAATTTATCTAAGTCCAAAAAATAGCTCTAACTCACTCGGCTCAAAAGTAGATGAGTCTGTGAACATTAGCTTCATATCTTGCCTTAGGTTTCCACCTTGTGTTTTATAATTACCCTGTATGCACGTCTTTTTATCTTTGCTTCAACTATATGCCTGCTTCAAAGGCCAGCTTCCTATATATTTCTGAAAAAAAAAAAAAGCATCCCACAGCATTATTCTTCCACCACCATTTCTCTCAATAGGAATGGTAATTTAAAACACCATAACTTTATTCCTAACCTATGTGCTGTGCTTCTTTGTCTTAATGATGCCTTTTGTTTGCCAAAGTTCTAAAGAAAAACTAAACAGCTGCACTTAACCTAAAACGGACAGTTGTTTACACTGGAAGTTATTAGGATAACAAAATCAAAAAGTGTTTAAAACAGATGCCTCCATACAAGATTTCACCGAAAAAAAAAACAAACAAAAAAAGACCATGAAAACCACTAGTCACAGTTATGCAGTATATTTGTTTTGCTTTTTTCCAACATAAAATAATGTGAAAAAGAAATCCTCCGAAGAATATAAATACTACTTTTCCTAAGCATGGTTTGAAGCAACCATTGATACATTTTTTGAGCCCAATAAATCCTGTCCAAAGGTGCAAAGACAAACATATAAAGGAAAGTAAAAATACTACTCAAATGTCTCCACTTATATTTCTTCTTCCAGGTTTCATGTAGCAAGATATGTAATGTCATTAAGGAAAGGTGAACTTGCAAGTAAATTGTAGGCTTTCATGCTGTTCTTAATGGTGATTAAAAAGTTTTTTTTCATTTCCTCTTGAGTTTTGCAACGTAGATAAGACTGTGTGCACAAAATCTAGGTGGATTGGTGCACTTTTAAATGCTGTTTTATCTGACGGCTCTTCTGTTTTGATGTTTTCACAGAAAGTGTAATTCCTTTGCTCCCATTGTTTCTTGTAAAGAACAGAATTTCTTTTTTTTTTTTACTGGAGCAGCAAATCCTTTTGTTGAAACTGAACTTTTTAACCAAAAACCTGTCTGTTTCAATGTGTTTCTCTTTCATCTCTATGGTAACCTGCTCTTTTGATTTTAAACCAACTGCAGATGGTTTTAAAATAAAATGTCTCCTTAGACACCAATATTAGCCAAACGAACAGAGTAATATAACCTAAGTAAGATGGTATTTATGAGGGGGCGTACAAGTCAGAAATCATACTGCCATCTACATATTAATATATTTCAACTCTCATACACAGTACATGTATTCTATTCCTTACATACAAATGTTGTATGTCTTCTTTCACATACATGTTTTCCTCTCATATACATATATTCTTCTTCATAGAGACATACATTGAAACCTTACAAAGACATTTTATCTCATATTTAGATTCTCTTCTCATATAGACACTTTTTTCCTCTCAAACGCATACATTATCCTCTCACGTACATAGATTCTCACATATATACGTCATACTCTGACATTCTTCTCTAACATGTATAGTTCCTCGTCTTACATCTTCTTCAAACTTGGAAACAAAGTCCAGTGGATTGTTTCTTAAGTTTTTTGGAGCTCCTCTTACATGCATACATTCTCCTCTTACATATATATATGTCATATTCTCACATGAATACATCATACATGCAATCATTCTCCTATCAAATGCATTAATAATTCTGTTAGCATGCATACTTTCTCCTCTCACACTCATACATTCTCCTTCACAAGCATACATTCTCATCTCACACACATGAATTGTTCTCTAACATGCATACTTTCTACTCTTACATGCATACATTGTCCTCGGGGCTCCTCTTCCCTCCATTAAATACATTTCATCCCAATGCTGTGTATTCCAAGCCGATAACACTCCTCACTCCCCCACAATGGATGCCGCCCTCTGGGAAGAGGCTTTGCAGCATTTGATGCAGATCCAGAAGATTCTGCAACAGCTTCTTTCCCACTGCCATCAGACTGCTGAACTGTTGAAAAACAATTCCAAATCAAGTCAAAGACTCTGCATCAACCTCATAACACCAAACCAAAATGCTGCTTATTTGTACCAAATATATTTGTCTTGAAATGCTCTGAACTTCCGTACCAATGTGTTTTTGCACCATGTTTTTTTTCTACAACACTGTTTATTTGATCACTGCTGCACTTTATGGGACAGAAATGTTAATTTCACTGCCAAGCTGTTGTTCATTTACTGTCTGAAAGCTGTACAAAACAAAATTTCATTGTGTATACACTGTACAAAATGACAATAAAGATTGTCTAAGTCAAATGCATACTTTCTCCTCTCATGCATAAATTCTCCTCTTACACCCATACATTCTCCTCTCACGTGCATACTTTCTACTCATACTCGCATAGATTCTTCACTAACATGCATCCGTTCTCCTCTCACATATATGCATCATTGTCATGGTTTTATCTAAAGCTCGGACCCACATGCAGATAAACCAATTCAGAGAGACCAGGGGAAAAGGTTTAACAGGTTTTATTGAAGAGGTAATGCACGGTGCAGAGTTGCTCTGAACTCTGCTCAGCCAAAACTGGAAGGTGAGGGGAAGACACAGCGATTAGTTCAGGCTCAGTGGAAAATTTCATTCATAGATTTGGAGAAGAGGATCTGGTTGTTGACTCACGTTTCCAGAGAAGTTGTAGAATCTTTGACTCCAATCTGTGTGCTGTATTCCAGTGTTAGTCTGATTCGGTGGAGGGCGGAACAGGGTTTACCCAGAACATGGTCAGTTGTAGGTGCCACTCAGATTTCCTGCGGTACTTGAACGGGTTGTAGTGGAGATGATTCCCTTGCTCAGTGTGTAAAGTCAACGTCCTCTTTGGGAAACTGGATCCAAACCTCCAGTTTGAATCCCCAGGTTAGTTTGAGGCTCAGTTGATCCCTCCAGGGAGTGAAGGTCCGAAAGATCCAGTTTGCAGGATGACTTCCTGCCGAGAGGCAAAGACAAAAAACAAAGTTTAAACTCAGGTTGACAACAGCTCAGTCTTACTCAGCAGACTCAGCTTGGCTAGAGTACCCCAAACTGGCAAACACTTTGGCGTCGAGGTAGTGGCAATCAGCAGCTTAAGAGCACTCCGTTAACGAGGTAACCATCAGCAGGTGTGTGAGGAGGCGGACCAGAACCAGGCGCCTCCTGTTGGAGGAAGGGAGACAAACACAAAAAAACAAACACACAGACTGGAGCCCTGACAATCATACTCTCACATGCACACATACTTTCACATGAATATATCATACTTTCACATTCTCCTCTCAAAAGTACAGTCTTATCTAACATGCTTACTTTCTGCTTTTACACACATACATTCTACTCTCACACAAATACATTCTTCTCTCACATGCATACATTCTCCTCTCACATACTGGATATAAGTCTTACTCTCAAAACAATAGATTATACTTTCACATGCAAACATACTCATTTCAGACGCATACATCCTTCTCCAACATGCATACTTTCTCCTCCCACATACATACGTCATACTCTCACGTGCATATGTCATACTCTAACATGCATACAACACACTTTTACATGCATACATTCTACTCTCACATAGATACGTCATACTCTGACACACATACAGTCTTCTCTAACATAAATTCTTCTCTTACATACATACCTTCTCCTTTCACAAGCATACTTTCTTCTTTCACACAATTAAATTCTGCTCTCACACGCATACATTCTACTCTCACTGGCATACATACTTTTTTTAACCTGCATTCCTCTCTCACAGGCATACATTCTTCTCTCATACATACGTCATATTCTTACCTACATATTCTTCTCTAACTTGCATAAATTCTGCTCTTACAAGCATACTGTCTTCTCTCACATACATACAGTCTTCTCTCAGATACATATATACAGTACTCTAAATAAAAATAAA
>NW_015150833.1:802334-808301 GCF_000732505.1 Cyprinodon variegatus
ATGAATGGAACCCCCAATGATGGAGACATCTGAACATGTTTGCAGAAGATATTTTAATTGAATTTAAGAATGTAAGCATTTCCAGATATCAGAAAAATAGCCCACAGCCATTAATCTTGTCTGCTTATCTACATAGCATTTGCAACATGAATGAGATTTATGAATAAGAAGATCTGCAAACAGTGATTTAATGTTCTCTTCTATACACTAAAAAAAATTAAGCCTAGACGGAAGTTCAGCTGAATAAACTTGATTACTACTCTCATGTAATCAGAGGCTAAACTGTCTGTGAAGCAGCCAATTAGCATTCAACCACACCTGCTTGCAATCCAATCAGCATCCAGGTCCTGCTTAAAATACTTCAACAGCTCAACCTGCCACCAACAATATCTTGGATATAATTTAATCGCATGTCAGGTTTTGATCCTGCTGAGCCTGATTCAACCTTCCTCCTTCCCCTTCTCCACCATCCTCACAAACTCCATCTGGCTCTTGATGCTGCTTGCCCCTATTTAAGTAATTCCCTGAACTCATTCTAAGAGGCATCCCTTTCATGGTTTTTAGGTGTTTGGTCCACATGCAGACACAGAAGGAGAACAAGGAGTAGATTAAGATGTTTATTTAGGCTATACACAGATATGAATAGCTCACAATGTGAACTGCAGGCGAGGTTTGGAACGTCAGCGTTAGGACCACTGCAGGAGGAAAGAGGAAACTGATTAACACTAAGAAATTAAGGGAGATCTGCACTGATGCTGCTTTGCTTACCGCCAGGCACGGATAACCTATCCGGGGAGGGTGAGTGGAAGAAAGGACTCTGCAACTCATTGCTTTTTGATGGGAGGAGATGGCTGAGCGACAGGTGAGCTAGTGGATGGAACTAAGGCAGGAGTCCGAGCAGCACCACAGCGGAGACAGGTTGGAGGAGCAGCTGAAGGAACCAGAGTGAATCCAGGAAGGGGTATTTTCTTGTCCGGCTCGGTAACACAGAGGGGCCTAGAAGGCAATGCCAGAACAGAATCTAAGCAGCTGGGATTCAGGAACCAGTCTTCAGTGCACATAGACAAGAATAATTCAGAGCACAAGGAACTGAGGGAGACAGGAGACAAAGTTAGAACTAGGAATCCAAAATATCAAACTCTCAGGAACAAAGGTCTGTCGACAGGACAGAGGCCTAGGCGTACCTCAACGGACACTCTGGTGTCCTTCAGCTGACTGAAAGCTCCTCTTAGCTCCAGCCAGAGCAGCCCCAATGAGCCGCAGGTGCGGGGCCACACCCACCTGTCAACTACAGCCACCTGTGGAAGAGAATCAGCAGAGCACAGAACACAGAATCCTGACAATCCCCAGCAGGTCCGACACAAGACTGCCATGTTGAGCCTGGTTCTGCCACAGATATCTTTCCAAGGGGAGTTTTTCCTCACCACTGTCGCCCTATTCTTTCACATTATGGAGTTTTATACAAACCTGCGCCTTGTTCCAGCTGGCATTCATCTTCATTCTTTCCCGTTCAACCACCACTTTAAGGCCTTGGGGGGAATTCATTCTGTTCTTATTTAGGCAGAAAGGGCTAAAAAAAAAAAATAAACAGTCGTAACATCTCTGTTGTACTATCAGTTCTGGGCTTAAGGGGCTTTATGCCTGTTGTTATTTAGCAGCTCTTTTATATACTCAAAGTAAAATTCATTGCTATTATACTCCACCTGGGCTTGAGCGACAAAGTTTTAAAATATTGTTCCAATAAAACACTTTTAATTGTCTTTCTTATTTTGCAAGGTTTTCAGATTGAATTAAATGTCAAAAGTTTCAGACCATTTGAAAAAAGCAAGAATGCAAATGTTGCATTGCTGAATCTTAAGAAATGGGATTTTATTCACCCTGTCACGACCTTGATATGCAAAAGGGAAAAAAGCCTTCTTTCTTTAAACGTTGCTGGGTTGTTACGGTTGCATAAGCAAGGCCTCTCATGTGCAAAAAAAAAGACAAGTAGTAGACCCAAAACAGTTTAACAGGCCCTGAGCTGAAATATCCAATTGGACTGTGTGTTGAGACATGGTACGATCCTTCGCCCAAATTAACCTTGTCACTGGTGACAACTGCAGTCCAATCACAATCAAACTGCTAAAGAAACTTTTTCTAAGGATCTCATCTAAATTACAGATTTTGAGCTTGTACAAGAGTAGCAAACATGGTATAGGTAAAAGTGGAAGAAAGTTCTATTCCCTGATGAGAATGGCTTCTCATGGCTTCCAACTCTACTGGCATGATAAGGAGACCCTAACCCTGAGGCATTATGGGGGCCCCCATCATGTTGTTGGAGGAGTTTCTCTTCAATGGCACATTGAAGCTTAAGGTTATGCTAAGGTGTCAGAAAGGATTTCTCCCATAGTAATAACATAAATTCTACTCAGAACATTTAGGGTTGGATAGCAAAGGATGTGTAAAAAAATAACAACCCCCAGTAGCATCACACATGCTGAAACAGTTTTTTTTGTATGTTTTGAGCTTTTTTGTTGTTGTTATTAACAAAGTACTTTTTTTGCTCTCTTTTCTCACTCCCCCCCTTTTATTTATTTATTTTTTTTTTGGCATTTGGAGGCTCAACTTAGGCCCCCCTTAAGATCCAACAGTGTAAAATGTGACTTCTAGCCATTTTCCCACTGATCTTACATTTTTGGATAGTAATATCTGCTGTTCTTATGCATGGAGGCAACTTATCTAGAAACCCACAAGAAAAAAACAAGTAATCTCATAACTTGAATGTATTTTAATTAGACCAGAAGGTATGCTAGCAAATGTAAGTTTGTATTAACCTGTTTTAGATACAGATTTCCTGTATTGAAAAAAATGTATATAGCATTGCACATTAGTGACAAAAATATTGGGAGGAGCAATTATACTGCAGTGTAACTTAAGTTTGCTGATGTTTGTATTAATGAGGGCTTCAGATATTTTCCATGCAACATAAAATGTTGTGTTTCTTTATCAAAAACTAATAAAGAAAACCTCCATTGAAGCTCAGGCAGCCAAAAAAAAACATCCTTTTTCTTGGGTAAAAGACATTGGTGTGAGTGAGATTCCAGTGATTCTGAAAAAAAAGTAAAGGGTAAGAAAGCAGGTTTCATATGATGTGGATCTGAGTAAATGTCATGTTTCTTTACTCTAAGTATGGGTTGATCTGTTGGCTTTAGTGAGTTGAAAATGTTTCATATTCCTGTTTTCAGAATACCTACGTAAGGTCAGTGGAAAAAGATACTTACAACCTTACAAATATCCTGTTTTTGTCTTTTTGTCACATGAATGTTTTACTTCATCAAACTGTTACATCAGACAAAAATAAATACAAAACATTATCTTTAAACTGTTTAATTTTGAGTGTAATAAACTTTGGTGGCACCAAAGTGCCATGGTTGCCAAAAACTTGCAATGCAGTTTTGAAATTCCTCCAGAGACATTTTGCCCCATTATGTCTTGCAGAGATGTCCTAAATTAGTGAAAAGGTTCCTACTTTGTTTTGGCCATGTACGTCTTCCATTGATGCCCGGTCTAGTTCTTTTTGAAACATGAACACTTACATTAACTGATACAAGTGAGAGCAGCAGCGCTTCATATGTTGTTCTTGGTTCTATTATCAACTCCTTAAATGCACTCTTAGAGTAATTATGGTCACCAGTTCATTCTTGGACGAACATTCACTGTCTATATATATGTTCTATATTTTCCCCGCTTTTAAAAGGATGACTCTCATTATGATTCATTGACGTTCTACAGCCTTAGAAGTTGCTTTTTCTAACCTTAATAGAATAATAGATTATATAAAATTGTACCGTAGACTATTACATGTTGTCAAAAAGATTCCATTGATTGATTTCTGACTCATAATGAGGCTGTATTAATGGACTGCCTGGTGAGAATAAACAAAATTAAAATCACAGGCCGTAACGTTTTTATATATACTTATTAATGTGTTTCCCTTTATAATTGAAATAATAAAACTGCATTGATTGTCTCCAAACATATCTTTTTACTACAAGCCAATTAGATGAACTTTAGTAAAGGCAAACAAGGCAATGAAAGATTATTTACATGGCACATTTCTCTAGCAAGCCAATTTGAAGTGCTTTAGATAATAGGAAAGCACAGTTCATAACCATATTAAGAAAAACAAAAAATCGATAGTAAATATAAAAATGTCGGATTAAAACTCAAAGTAAGAATTTATAGTTAGCACAGTCAAAGGTAATTCTTAAAAAATACAGGTTTAATCCGAATTAGTTTAAAGATAGAAAATTGGAAAATATATTTAGGGTTTTAGCACTTTTACATTGTCTATCTGGGATTTGTTCCAGATTAAGGGAGTATAAACTAAAAGCTGTTGCTCATGCTTGGTTCTGGTTCTGGTTCTGGGTATCCAGAACCAGAAGATCTGAGAGGTCTGGTTGGTTAATTAACTAGGTGCTGCACTGACAATAAATCTGTAATGCATTTTCGTGTTAAACCATTCACTGATTTAGACTAGCATAAGTATTTCAAAGACTATTTTCTGAGAAAGAGGAAGCAGTTTTAAGGCCTTGATAACTTAGGTGATGTGCTCCACTTTTTTAGTTTTAGGAGCAGCATTCTGTATCAACTGTAGCTGTCTGATTGTCTTTCTAGGCGGACCTGTCAAGACACTGTTGCAGGAATTAATTCTACTAAAGATTATTTAGTTTTTTCAAAGAGTCTGCTTTTACAGTAAGCAGACATCCTTCAACCCTGGAGATGATTTTCAGGTAACAGAAGGCCAGCTTTGCTATTGTCATTGTGACTCTGAAGGTTTATGCCTGAGTTTATTGCTACACCCAGTTTTAAGCCTGATCGGTAGTTTATAGGGGTATTAACTCTGTGCTAACTTTTAAACTGTTAGCATCTTCCATCATCAGCATCTTCCACCCCTCATTACCAGCATTCAGTAGTCCAGTCTGTTAAAGCCGCCCCACCAGCAGGTGGGTTTAGGTGAAACTGCCACTGATAAAACATGCTGGCTATGCCTCATTGACTGTAGTAGGTGCATGATTACCTGCTAATTCCCGAGTTGAGTGTTCTCCCTGATTGACTGGGGTGTACTGTAAGTTGTTAATGGATGATGAGGTATCATTACATGAGCATTACAACCAAACTATTTCAGATAAAAATTCCTACTGATTTTTGTCCCATCAGTAAAGATGGAGTGAAAAAATTAACAGAAGAAACATTTTGTCTTCAAAACCTATCAATACTACCTACCCCTACCAATACTTAGCAGTGAACATATTGAACTTATTATTCTACATAACCCTGGACCATAAGCTTTTTTTTTTTATTAACATATAAGTTTGTAGTTTAATTATATATTTTAGTCATTGATAAAGTGTGTTTGAATGTCTAGAATAGAATTTAAAACTCAGTGTGATTCAACTTTCTAAAATAGAAAATTTTGGTTTTATTACAGTTTATCTTTAACCTAAGTTTGTAAAAAAAAAAAAAAAAGAAGCAGTATTTAGTCGTTTCTGCTTCATTCTCACCAAAAAGTTCAATATCATCAACATGCAGTAATATATAGACTTTTAAATCCCCTATTCTTATCCCCACATCTGCATCCATAATTATATTACAAGGATTATGATTTCAAGCATTAAATAGCTAATTTAAGCCTTTCAAAATATTATGGATGTGATGTTATGTTATGGATGGATGAGTAAAAAGGACTTTTATCCTGAATGTGAATAATTTTCAGCTATGCAAATTACAGAAAACAAATGTTGTAAAATAGCTACCCCTCCAGGTCGCTATACCTCATCCCTGTATCAAAGGAGGTTGGCATGCTATCAGAACAGTGACTCAAGGGCTGCACTACATACTATAGATGGCCAAAAAAAATGTAACTCTGCTTTGCTTTAAGAGTTCAAATTTGATTTTACAAAATATATTTCGATGTTATGTTTATTT
>NW_015150834.1:0-1769 GCF_000732505.1 Cyprinodon variegatus
TAATAGCTTTGAGGCTATAAGTTATTTACTTTTGTGTGTTTTTGTCAGGCAGAAATTTATTTATACCCCCTTAGGGTGTAAGAAGTCTCCCTGAAAATGAGAACATCATCGTTGTTCGATACTGTAGCGCACTATCTCATATTTAGATTGCGACCGGTCTAACTAGGGAGTACCAATATGGCGGCCAGTGGGTTCACTTCACCCCCATTCTACCAACGGGCAATCAGCAATCCAGTGAATAAAAAAGGGATCAGTGGGTTTAACTTAAACATTCAAGTGATTTAATAAACTAGTCCTTCCTTTCTTTTTCATCTCTGTATATCATTTTAATTACTATTATAGTGCTTTATTTATTTATTTGTTAATTGATCACTTTTAATGTTATTTCAACCTCTGAATAAAGGTAATAAGGTTATCCCCTCTTCAGTGGTTACACCTGAAGCTCAGGATGGGGCCAATGTTTTTTCATGGAGGCATAGAGCAGAAGCATATAATGATAAACAGGACATTGGTTCATCTTTGATGTTTGAAATAAGAGCTGATTGTGGCTCTGCAGACTCAGGATATTTTATACCCCTATCACTGCTGCACTTTAAGAAATGGAAATGTTCTGAAAGCTACAAAATGACAAAGTGCATACAAAACGACAATAAAAGTTGTCTAAGTCTGTGGTATTATATAAAGTATTTTTTTATAGAATTTTAAATTAATTTCATATACAGTAGCAGATTAAGTGATAGGGATAACTGATTTATCAGCCCTGATTTCCTTAATTTTGGGAGTTTGATTATCGGATACTTGAAATTGAAACTGATTAAAACCTTAAAACTGTATCGTGATTACATAACAAATATAAGATAATTATAAAAAGAAAAGTATTATTATAAGAATCAGTATGTTACTCTTTCTAAAGACCGGTTATTGGCCTGAACTCTGTGGTTAGTAAACAACAAAAAATGGCGATTCTGTCACAATACGACTGCAGCTGAAAATGAAATACCATCCATCCATTTTCTTACATGCTTAATCCCAAGCTGGGTCACAAGAGGTGCTGGTGCTTTTCTCCAGCTGTCTACGGGCGAGATGTGGAATAAACCCTGGACAGGTCGCCAGTCCATGGCAGGGTGAAAATGAAATACCTTAATTTTTAAATCTTTAAAAGAAAACTATGAAGGTAAATATATGAAACCTTTTAATGATGGTTTCTGTTCCAGTGCATATCCATTATAAATGTATTTAGTGTTAAGTCTTTTGTACAGGGGCCAGAACCAGCTCTACGGGGGCACTGGCCTCCGCTGGCCCCTATCTAGAACCGCCCATGAATCTTTCCTTTGCTGAGTCATATTTATTGGATACAGCTTTAAGAGAAGCTAGTGTTTTGTTTTGTGAAATTGTTTTTTCTTTATTGTCAGTAGTTATTGCTAAAATGTTGAAAGCAATATTATGCTCTGTAATGGGTTGGATTTTCTGTTATAATGAGGTGAGAAATACATCCTTATGATGTGTTTACATATTGCAAAGTTAAGTTGATACTGTTTATTTTTATGTCTTCTTGATATTAATTAACTAAAAAACAAACAAACAAAAAAAAAAACAGATAATGATGGAGTCACTGCAGATGGAGTCCAGGTCCAACCTTGATCTAAAGGCCACCAGCACAGCACCCTGGCCCCCCCAGTTGAGTCACTGGTTGATCCCCATGTTGTGCTGCACTGATTCAAGCATAAGGAAGCCTGAAAGTCAGAGCATTTACATCCCTGAAAGACCTT
>NW_015150834.1:2038-2982 GCF_000732505.1 Cyprinodon variegatus
TTTCTGCTATTTTAGTGAAATAATCTCAAGCAGACAGTGAAACATTGATGAACAAAAGGAAAGGTGTGTCATTTTATTCAAGCGTAATAGTTTTTTCAGAAGTTTTTTGTTTTAATCAGGTTGGAAGTTTTGTGTTCGACCAATCTTTTGGTCAAACCAACCAATCTAATTTTAGCAGGTTTTTTACCCTATCTATATTTGTACCAAAGCAAACCAATACAAATTAGTCACATTAGCCAAAAAAAAAAAGTTTTATCACATCTTTCAAAAGTCTGATGTTGGCCTTGAACAATCCACCTCAAGAGCGGAAGTCCATCTCCTATAGCTGACGCGCTAGCGAGGTGACAACAGCTGTTAAAGCAATACTACTTATAACCCATTACATCTGTGACCAGTGGTTCACTCAGAATTTGATCATTACATTGTTTTATCTAACCAAACTAGTTTTAACCAACTAGATTGGTTGGAAAAGTGACCAATCTATTCTTAGAATCTATCCAAACTCTATGACAGCAGCTCTCCCTGCAGAAGTTCCAGGCGAGCTGAACCACTTCCTGAAGCGGTCACGTGGTACGGCAGGGCAGTGAGGCTTTGGACGTCATCTATTTTTGCTCCTCCCCCGAATGAAGCAAGCCCCCATACGCACCTCGCGGAAACGCCCCCTCCAGTATACGACACACGCTTTGAAGCCGCGGCTCATCTCACTACATCACTACTAATAACTGATGGACGCAGTCATATTTCAGTATTGAATTCAGCTTTATTGGACCAACAGAAAATGTGTAGTATGCTTTAAAACAAAATTTGACAGGTGCAAAAATATGGGCACCACAGCAAAAAAAGGATATTTAGTAGATTCTCGTTTTGCAAAAACAACAGCCTCTAGTAGGGATGCAGGATATAATCGGCCCCCTATCGGTATCGGCCTTAAAACTGAATATCGG
>NW_015150834.1:4771-7835 GCF_000732505.1 Cyprinodon variegatus
CCCATATTTTTTTAATGTCCTGCTGTTAGAAACAGAATTGTGTGACATGGGAGATGTTGTGTGGCCACCAGGTGGCAGTGTAGATCAAATCTATAATGGCTGTAAAACCTGGGAGGCAAAAAGGGACCAAGAAACCCAGATTATTCCTGATGTGATCGATGTCAGATATTCCCAGCCTGTCAGCCGATGGAGCAGCGAGTCATTTCCTCTCCTTTCCATTCAGCAGCGAGCTGGAGTTTAGTTTGACCCACCTTTGATCCTCTCCTGTTCATCTGCAGAGAAACTTAGCGGAGCTGACTGAGCCGCTGGAGAGAGAGGAAGGTGATGCTAAATCAGAGAACTTCCTGTTCTTCAAGCTGCAGGTCTAGATTAGAAACCAAACCTCATATCAGGTTTCTATTAACTGTAAAATTCTATATGGAGCAAAAATATGGTCAAACATTTGACGCTGATTATTAATGAGGTCATAAAAGCTGCTCTGTTTCTTCCAACAGAAACGGAATAAACTATATATTTTTAATGCCAACGAGGTTTAAGCCATATTTGTCACTTTTAGATAACTTTGAAAAGTTTAATTGAAATTTTCCATTTTTTAATCTTGTGAAAGCATTTAATGAGTCTTTGACAGCTCAAAAAGAACCCGTTCTATTTTGCTTTTTTCTTTTACGGGCATCAGAACAACTTTTTTTATTTATTTTTATTTTTTTTTAGTAAAGCATTAGAAATTCTCTGAATTCTTAAACAACTACATTTTGTTTAGTCCAGCTTTCTTACAGTAAATGAGCCGCAGCTTAGCAGTGAAATGAACATTTCCGTTCCATAAAGTGCAGCAGTGATCAAATGTAAACAATGTGGGAGGAAAACATGGTGCATATTGAAAGTTCAGAGTTTTGCAAAGACACATGGATATGGTGCAAAAATACAATAGAACAAATTTTTTTTTTTTTTTTTTGAGTTCTTGTTATCAGTGTGATGATAATTCAACGTCGTTTTATTTTCTTTATTCAGCTAAGCTGCATCGAGCTGCTGAAAGGATCCATTTACTTGGACTCAATGGGAGCCTCTACTTCAGTGGGATCAGAAAACTCTGGCAGCTTTACTTTGAAATTCATCTTTAAACTCCACTAACTCGTTTCTCTGAATAGATCTACTCATGCAGCCTCAGATTCCTGAACCAAACTCAGAATCTGAGCAAGGAGCTACAGATTAGGGTGATGGAAGGGAGGCCTTCCAACACTGAAGACCTGGAGCTGATAGCTGATGCTGACTAATCAGGGCGGTTTCTTGTTTTGAAAGAGAAAATATTCCGAACATGGACTCTCCTTTAGTGTCGTTGTTTCTGCAGGAAGGCTAAGCCTGCCAGGGGGTTGGGTTGTTCTGATCCGAAGCTCAGCTGTGAGCTGCAGCTCTTCAGTCATGGGTTCGTGGGCCATCTTGGTTAATGGTTTATATCTTAGAGCAGGCAGTAATTGAATCATTGTCAGATGAGTTGGCTGCATTTGATCCTGTTTAAATTTTCACAACAGTCGTGAAAAGTTCAGAGTTTCTTCATTGTATTCAGTGATTGGAGAAGTGGATCCGTTTGAACCAGCTCTGCCGCATCAGAGCCGCTCATTCCTGATGAAGAGGAGAAAAGTCACTTTATGCTCAGACCCACTGAGTCCCAGTGAGTCGGTGACCTTGACCTGCTCACAAGTTTTAGGCGCTTTTTGAGCCAGCAGATTTGTTTTCTTTGGTTTCCACCTGACTTCTATAAAAAATTAGCAAAATTCCTCATATATTTTTTTTTTGTCCTTCCTCTTGTACGTTTTAGTTGTTTTATGAACCAAGCACTGCAAAAATGATCTAGAAATACGTAAAAATATCTTAAATTAAGTGTATTTCCCCTTAATTTGAGCAGGTAGATAAGATGATCTACCAATGGAATGAAGATATTTTAAACAAGATGGATCATATGCGCTTCAAATAATACAATGCGATTGTTTTTTTTAAATGCAAATGGACTTGTTCCATTGGCAATGTGTCTCACACACCTCCTCAGTTCAAGAAAAATGCACTTATTTAAAAAAAAAAAGGACTTCTTTAGATTTAAAATTTCTGCAATGAACAAAATCAGTCTCCCTAAACTCACCAGAGTTCCTTTCTTGTCCGCTTGTTCACCAGAACCTCCCTGAATCGAACCCTGTGAGAATGGAAGAGACGAGGCAGAGGAACGCCATGGTGATGCAAGCTTTGAAGGACGCCGCAGAAACCAGCGAGAACCTAGCAAGAGGGCTGGGTCCCGGGAAGTAGACCAGGGTCGCTCTGTCTGGCGATCTCATAAACATGGACACTGGGGGGGCTTGGGAACTGTTGTCTGATATGCAGTCCTGTACTTTGGATTAAAACGTTTTAAAGAGAACAGCTTCTCTCTGATATGTTGGTTCCCCAGCTGTTCTCCAGAAGTTTCCTCATGTTCTACCATTGACCCAGGCTTCTCTCTGCAGGCCACCAGCTGCTTCAAGAGCTGCAATAAGACAGAGTTTGTTTGGGGGTCATTATGTGGTATGATGGTTCAGTAAAACTAATGTGGAACATCTGCAGTTTATTAACCAGTAAGTTTTAAGATACACTTTATTGATCTCAGAGTTGAGAAATTCACTTGTCACGTCGGCTTTGTTCATCTCAGCTAAATACATTTCCCACTAGAATAGCTAACAGTTTAAAAAAATTCCCATTGACCAACATGTCAATGTGTCTACACCCAGTAGGGATGGTGGAATTTTTTTTTGGAAGCATACATATTTTATTAACCTAAAGCAATATGCATTCTCTGGCTGTCACATGTCAGGTATGCCGGTCATTGACCTTGACCAAGGCACCTTACAGTAGAACTGCAGTCAGTCCCTGGACTGGTATGGCTATCACTGCCCCTACATAGTTAGCATGTCTATCACTGCCCTTACAGAGTTAGCATGGCTATCACTGCCCCTACATAGTTAGCATGGCTATCACTGCCCCTACATAGTTAGCATGACTATCACTGCCCCTACATAGTTAGCATGACTATCACTGCCCTACAGAG
>NW_015150834.1:10873-13194 GCF_000732505.1 Cyprinodon variegatus
TGCCCCTACATAGTTAGCATGACTATCACTGCCCCTACATAGTTAGCATGACTATCACTGCCCCTACATAGTTAGCATGACTATCACTGCCCTACAGAGTTAGCATGGCTATCACTGCCCCTACAGAGTTAGGTACTAATTTCTGACTGGAATCAGTGTCATAGTCATGGTAAGCCTGTTATTTTATTTATTTTGCTCGGACTACTTGTAAGCCCACAGCCCGCCAAATGTTGCCATTATTGTTAGTATAGTAGAAATTTGACCCATTCAGTAATAAAATGTCACAGGGGATGGTATGGGGGGGTCATTTAAGAAGGGGGATCCCCCCCCCAACTCGAGCACTGTCTACACCCCAGAAATGGTTGGAACAGATGATGGTGGAACCCTTTATGCAGCTGGAGAACTACAACGCTATGGCGCTATCATCTGGGCGTTTCCACTGGTTAAAGACATCAGTCATAGTTTTTGTAACCTGACCTGAACAGGAAAGGCTTATTCAAATATCAGAGAGTTAGGGACATGTGCTCTGTGCCTCACAGTGAGGTGTATCTGATTCCAGCTGTGGCAAATAGTGAGAAAGAAAAAAGTAAATAACTTGCTTTAGTAAAAAGCAGCAAGATTAGAGATGTATTTAAATGAACAGGTTATTAGAGGAGAGCTGAGTGTTCAGCTGAATGTCGGAATAAAAATGTGTTAGAATGGAAGCTTTTAAACCTAAAAACTGAAGGATTATGGGATAAGTCTGTTATTCATATAAACAAGAATAAGTTAGTATCCTAGTGAATGTTTTAAAGAATTTGAAAATTCTTTTTAATTTTCCAAACAGCTTCAGGTGTTTTAATGAAGTGAGGCAATAAATCCATTTTTTTAATCTGTTTGATTTGGGCTTAACCCTTTATAGGGCAATAACTTGCCCTATAAAGGCCAGTGAGCTCTAATAGCACAAGATCTATATCAGGCCATTCAGCATAGATGCTGCTACATGGCTGTACGTCTTATTTTCACCAATTAGATGAGACCTTGAATGATAAATTACCTACTGTAAGTTAAGTTTAGAAAAATAAGTTAACAACTCAAGAAAAAGGGTAGAAAGCTGAATGAAAAGCTTAAAAGTAAATTAAAAAAGTTAATAAGCCTAGTTAAAAATTAGATTTAGGTTTATAGACTATAAAATGTAAGTGCCAGTATCAACATTAATGCCTCTAAGGTTTTGCTGTACCAAAAAAAAAAAAAAAAGTGTTTCTTTCATTCTCAGAGTGTTTTTCATGATTTTTTTTTTTCTTAGAAGCACTTATTTTTTATATATATAAATTCAGGCAAGTGTGTGTTTCTTGTTATTACATTGACATTCATTTTTGCCATCAAAATATACATTTTTATTTTTTATTTTCCGAAGATAAGGTCTTCTCCTAGATTCCAATAAAAGTAGTGGCTGAAATTTTTGATTTTCCAAATATTTCACTGAGTTCCCTATGAAGGTTTAAACCATCTGAGCTGACATGTTTGTATTTCTGGCCACCGTGTGGCCTGTAGGGGGCAGCATCGCTGCGTTAAGCCAGAAGAACCGACCAAGAAGAAGAACCAACACAAAGGTTCCGTTTCCTGTTGAAAGATCCGCGCTGCACCATCCCATCATGTAAGCCTCATTATTTATTATTTATTTTCCTTAAAAATCGTGCTCAGTCTCTCAGGTTTAGTAGATCAATTAATTTCTTCCTGGTTTTATTAATGGGAAGGAAAGCTGATGCGATGTATCCATGCTAGCCGCTGCGTTAGCTCCCAGAGCTAACCTGCTAAAGATGCTAGCCCTGATTGTGTTTTTAGGGGGCAGCTGTGAGCCTTCTGTCCAGCTGCAAACTCCCACTTATCTCACTTAAATATAATTGGGTTGTATGAGGCGGATTTTTCTCGCTGAAACGGATTTAGACCCATAACAGGCTAACCGCCACCGGATGTAGTTTGAACTACAACAAGGCGCCATCTCAGAATCTGAGTTCTAGATATGAACCAAGCAGGCCCGCTTTGAGTCTAAGATCAGTCCAGCCCAGCATCCAGCCTGGCTGAAGGACCTTCAGAGAAAATACAAAGGGAGAATAATATGTTGACTTAAGTTGCACCACTGCCATTAAAAATTAACGTTTTACAGTAATTCCCCCCGTTTTCATTTCCATTACAGATCAGATCCTGATCAGAGAACAGGACTTTAATGCAGTTACAATCTCAGATCCAATAATCAAGTCTCTTGATAAATATCCCAGCTAAAATTTAATAAATTCAGTTTATTTCTATAGCATCAATCCACAACACGTCATCTCAAGGCA
>NW_015150834.1:13764-17240 GCF_000732505.1 Cyprinodon variegatus
TCCATATTCTCCTGGATGTTATGTTGTGATCTTACAATGAGAGGGATCTATAATAGGATCATCTGAAGTGTGTTTTATTCTGCTCCATGTTTCAGCAGAATGCCCAAATCAAAGGAAGTGCTGTCCTCCACATCTGGAAGCGACTCTGACAGTGAAGTAGAGACCAAGGTTTGATCCTAAATGAAAACTTATTTCTTAACCTTCCAGCAATGAAATATATTCAGACCCTTGATCCCTAAACTGGGACAGAGAGACACAGAAATGTGCTCTTTTTGTAGTTTCTGTTTTCTGAAGCGCGTTTCCATACAATTCAGGAACTACATGATTTAATTCTGTCTGCAACATGATGGAGGTTCATTTTTGTTCCTAGGCCAAAAGAAAGAAGCCAAGCGCTCCAGAAAAACCAGCTAAGAAAGCAAAAGGTGGGGAGAGCTCCAAACCTGGAGGCTCTTCCAAAGGCAGCGGCAATGGAAACGACAACATGTTCCAGGTGAGCTGAAGACACTAAAAGCAGATTCGCCTACATGGGGAGACCAGAGGACCAAAGGTTTCAGTCATCATCAGCAGGCCTCCTTTAAGGTTGAACTTTTAATCCCAAATGGATGGATCCTCTGCTGATTTACCTGATCTCCTACTGACTTTTGGTTTCTCTCTAAGCTTCTCTGGTTACCCAGAACTTTTTATGTCCCCCATTTCCCACAGCAGTTTTCTGCTGCTTTAAGGTCCTTTTCTTTCACATTTTCAGAGCGGTTATTTATTTAAAAAAGAAATGAAAACATTTAGCTTAATGCATTATTTGTTAATCTATATTTAAAAACACTGCTTGCTTGTTAGGAGCTACTCTGAAGGTCCAGAGAGCCACCGGCTGCAGAGCTCTGGTCTATTAAAACCCAGCCAGCTGTAACAGAAGCCCACTGATAACAGCAGCATTTTAAATTGTTGAGCTGAAGGGAAGTGAAATCAGTGCATTTGCTCTTAATTCGAGCAGCTAAATAAGATGATTTGCCAAAGGAACCATGATTTTTTTTTTCCTTAAAATAAGATATTAGATATTATGGACTTGGATTCAGACTGAGCTGTTTCTTCTGGGTTTAAAAATAGCTTACCTTACTCCTTTGTTAGTCTGTCTTACCTTCCTGCTCCAGTGAAGGTGAAATGCATTTCTTTTAAGAAAAGCAGTAGTATTGCAGTATAGTTGGGCAAAAAAGGAAGTAGGTCATCAGATTGGGCTGAGATGAGCTGGTTTTAAACTCGCTGAAACAGTTTAAGCTTCTAAGTTTGTTTCTGGAACATGTGGAGACAATGTATTCCCACCCAGAAGCTGCCCAGACATCCCATAAAACGGGAAAAGTAAAAAGTTTTGGAGCGGGTCTGACTCTCCTCCCCCCACAGATCGGAAAGATGAGATACGTCAGCGTTCGAGACTTCAAGGGCAAAGTCCTGATCGACATCAGGGAGTACTGGATGAACCAGGACGGGGAGATGAAACCAGGGAAGAAAGGTGATGATCATGACACGCTTCAGCGGTCGGATGTTGTTGGGTTCTGCAGTTGAGGTGACTCTCTGTTTTTTGTTTTTGTCATTTCAGGCATCTCCCTGAACCCAGAACAGTGGAACCAACTAAAGGAACAGATCTCAGAAATCGACGACGCGGTGAAGACATTATAAGCATTCCTGGAACCTTTGCCTGATGACCTCATGGGGCATGTTTGTTAGTTTTGTAAAACCTTTGGATTTCTTTCCTAAGTTGTAGTTTTTAGGTTCAGGTATCTGCCAGGCCTGACGTACTGTGGAAGTTATTTTGAGCTGTTGTTGTCGGCTGTGGGTGGAGGAGTGGGTGGTGGATCTTGATGCTGGGTGGGTGTAGTGCAACCAGCACCAGTGGATACAGTCGTGTTTTTGTATTGATTAATAAAACGATGCACTAAAGCCTGATGTGTGGTTCATGTCGTCTGCGAGCTGAAGAGTCGCAGGATGCGGCTCTCTGGCATCTCCTCCGTCTGCTTCCTCACCTCCAGGATACAAACAGTGCTGTCAAGTAATGAGCTTATGTCTGATTTAGAATATCGATCTTTTAGTTTTATTAATCCCTAATGATAAAACTTGGATCTTTTGATTGTTAGAAATTACATATTTGCAAGCCTAATATTTTATAGTAATTATATAAAAGCTTGGTTTAAAAATTAAAGCAACCAAACGCTTCCTCCTTTTTTTTTTTGTATGTTTAAGGAGTTTTTTTGTTGGTTCAGAAGTTACTGGATCCACCTCCAGTCGACCAACTGATTAAACCTTTTTATTAGAACAGAACTGGCTAATTGGGTCACAAAATCTCTTCAGATTTTGATCCCAGCAGCATGAAGAAGGCTCTAGAAAGAAGAAAAATTGGGTTAAAATGAGCTGCTGGTTTGAAGATAAACTGGAAGCAGATGGACTCACACATGGCTCATGTAACCATGGCGACTACTACAGCTACACTGAAGCTGCAGCTTTGAGCCTTTTAATATGCTAATGTCATGACATGGACGTGTGGCTGCAGGGGAGCTGGAGTCAAACCCACAACCTTCTGATTGCAGGTGGACTCCTCATCCAGAATGATGCTGCTTGGCACCAGGCACACGGTCAGAACCATTGTTTGGATCTTTGAACATTAGCCCGGTTCATCCTTTAGGGACATGCATCCAGCCGGTAAACGCTCTGGTCCCCTAGCGCTGACCTAATTATCTGATTCAGCTGTCCTAAGTTCTCTTATTTTCCTTTTAGAACCAAAATTCTTTATCAAACAAGTGGATAAAAGTCCGGTTTGTCCAGTAAATTTGATAACTGCTATTCTGATCCAGTCTGCCACTCTAACTTCTTCATTGCTCCAGGCTCCAACCATTTCCACCAGAAACTGTTTGGTTTCAGATCTTCTCTGGTATGAAGGAGGACTCTCAAAATCTATAAATTAACATCAGATCCAACCTCTTAATGCTGGAAGCATCAAGTCATTTATATTTGGAAAATAAGTGAAGTAAAGAAGGGGAGTGTGCCTGTGCTCTGAGAAGGTTGCAACTACCCAGTTTGATCCCCACAGCCTCCACTCTGGGTTCCTGAGCAAAACCCTTATCCCCACACTGCTCCATAAGGAGATGGGTTAAATGCAGAGAGTTCATTTCGTACTTGTGGCGGTGTAATGACAAAAAAAAAAAAGCTGGAAGCTCCCCAGGCACCACACAATGGCAGCCCACTGCTCCCCAAGGGGATCGGTCAAATGCAGAGAATTTCCCCATTGTGGGACAATAAAGGGATTTTCTTTTTCTTTCTTCTTAAACGGGTCTCTGATACAAAAGTTAAAAGGACAAACACATTTTCTTAGGGTGGTTTTAGATGAAGGAAAAAGAAGCAGCTTTGTTCGGGACACTATTGTCCCTCTGATGTCCCTGATGCAGTATACCTCTCACCATGACATCCACCTAAACATATAAAGTCATGAAAAC
>NW_015150834.1:19296-20879 GCF_000732505.1 Cyprinodon variegatus
CCATTCCCACGTAAAACGAACAGCTGAAACAATACCGCAAAAATTGCATTGAAAGATTGCTACAGAGAAACATATCAAGATGATCAGTGGTGGATGAAGTACCCAACTATCGTACTTTCAATTCAGTTTATTTATATAGCACCAATTCAAAACACATTTCATCTCAGGACACTTTACAAACTAAGTCAAATCATACAGTCAGATTGGTCAAAATTTTTCTATCTAAAGAAAACCAGCTGATTGCATTGACTCATTGACTCAACAGCAATCCCTCACACCAAGCATGCATGTAGCGACAGCAGAGAGGAAAATCTCCCTTTGAACAGGAAGAAACCTCCAGCAGAACCAGGCTCAGTGTGAGCGGCCATCTGCTGAGGCCCACTGGGGTTCAAGGAGACAGAAGCAGAGATACAAAAGGCAACTGTCAACCAGTTGCAAAGGCGGCCTCGTCCAGGAAACACACAGCCAGGCAGACGAGCTCCGAGCCAGCTCCCATGTCAGAGGATGAAGAGAGCACATCCAAACAGCCCCAACATCTATAAACAAAAGTGTTGATGGCAGAGGCAAAGACAATAAAGTCTGTCAAATTTTTAAAAACCACAATACCGTAATTTTCGGACTATAAGCTGCGACTGTTTCCCAATTTTTTGACCATTTTTCGACCTTGCGGCTTATATAACAATGCGGCTTATCTATGGACTTTTACAGCTAACGGCCACTAGGGTAATACGGTACCTAAATCTATGGATTTTACCATCCACCATGTTGACGTCACATTTGCTTTAACGCACAAGTAGCCGCGCGCGCAGGAATCCGGACGTCCTCCGGAAGCAGCCTCCGAGAAAGACGGACATTGCGAGCGCAAGACAGTTTGTGTGACACCCTCAGTATGGAAAACAAACGTTGAAATGCATATGATGCAGCTTTTAAGTTAAAGGCAGTCAATCTGGCAGTAAACAAAGGAAATAGAACCGCTGCACGTAACCTTGGAATCAACGAGTCAATGGTAAGACGTTGGAGACGCCAGCAGGAAGAATTGTCTAAATTCATTTGTGTTGAAATGTTAAATAGGAGCTTTCCCGACAATCCTCTCTGTGCACGAACCATATGGTAATTTAACATAAAAAGCCTGCGGCCTATAGTCCGGTGCGGCTTGTATATGTACAAATCATGCAATTTAGCTTCTGCGGCTTATATTTAGGTGCGGCTTATAGTCCGAAAATTTCGGTATATAAAGGGTTGCAGAAATATAATTGTAATAATACCTTGAATATTAAGGCTAAATGGGAGAGGGAATTAGGAATAATGATCTCAGAGGGTTATTGGCTTTCAATGTTTGCGACACAACAGACATCCACCATTTCTAAAAGGTGGAAGGAATTCGGAGGGAAATGCCTACTCAGATACTAGCCAGGGTGCCATTCCGAACTTAGTCCCGCCCACAACGTTTGAGGTCGGGAAATTCGGTCTGGCATTGCTTAATAGTAGCGCGAGTATGCTCGCACAATATCTGGCAGGCCAATCAAATTGTCAGGGCGGGCTTTATACGATGATGGACAGATGATCAACAGTAACGTAATCAA
>NW_015150834.1:21788-24715 GCF_000732505.1 Cyprinodon variegatus
AATATATATATTTTATGGGGCCCCCAGGAACTTGGGGCCCTAGGCAACTGCCTAGTATTGCCTAATGGTAAATCCCTTCCTACCTTTGTTTATAGGTGATAGAGTTTGGCCTGTTTTTCATTGTCTAGTCCTGTTTCTCTCCTAGACACAGATACAGGCTCAGCTTTTACCGTGGCTAATTTCAATCTTTTGGCATGAAAACTGGCTCAGTACTCATCTGCTTGACTGTTTCTTTCCCAGACAAATCCACCTGTGGAGCAAGTTTACCATTGCCTTTTCTAACATAGACATTATTTATAGATCATCTCTTCTGTGTTCCTCTTGAATGATGGTCTCATCTCCTCAAGCGGGTCTCAGTCGAAGGCCGCTCATACTGATGCTGCTGGAGTTTCAGGGACTTCTCTCTCACTCCTCCTCACATGGTATCCCAACATCTGAACAACCATCAGTTTACATGACAGCATGTATTTCAGAGGGATCTTTAATTCATCTTAAAAGTGCAAGTGGATGAAACTATCCTGAGATCCTCCTTATTACTGTTGCATTGCTGAAGGTCTGTGTCTATAGGGTGAAGTAAAAGGGAAATATGTTGGCATAAGTCGAGAAAGTGTCAGATGGTTATTTTTGCGTGTTTGCAGAGGTTTGGGCTCCATGACAACGTCCCCCAAGGGAACACAGGGTTACTTATCTGAACACCAAGAATGTCTATTAGCCATAAACAAAAAGGGACGCTTGAGTTTATCCTCCTTCATCTCTTGTTAAAGTGATTGGAATGCAATAACTAGAACCTGGAAGGGTCACTACAAATCAACAGGATTTCTCATTAATGGTTCAACCCCCCCAGTACCGCCATTTTTTAGGCCTCCTGGAAGTTTCTCTTCAACTGGTGAATTGCTCAATTTACCAAATCAGTGATTTCTCTTATTTGTCCTTTATTTAAAAATGTTCCCTTTTGATGATTATCTGATCAGTAAAGACATAGAAATATTTGTCCAAAATAGTAAATTTTAACCCCTAAAATTGTGATTATTGGGGGTATAAAATAGTTCGACCCATAATCTATTTGAAAAAAGGTTAATTGAATTGAAAAGTAATGATGTTTATATAGTGGAACTACCTCTGGAGTCCTGCTGAGCCGACCTTGTGCTTTTAAAGATGACCTTTTGTTCAGACAGGAAGTGGCTGAGATCCCAGGCCAGGAGTGCAAAACATCTTAACTAGTTTAATAGACTACATACAGGCCAGTAGGGACTGTTCTCCCTGCTGCGCTCTGAAAAGAGGCTTCACAGCTTTCACTGCAGGTTCTGCAACAGCTTCTTCCCCGCTGCCATCAAAATATTGAACTGTAATAATACCTCGAATATTAAGGCTAAATGGGAGAGGGAATTAGGAATAATGATCTCAGAGGGTGATTGGCTTTCAATGTTTGCGACACAACAGACATCCACCAGTTCTAAAAGGTGGAAGGAATTTGGTGTTGGGATCCACAGGTTTGCCCTCCAGAGGGCGATGTGGATCCCTTGTTGTTGGCTTCTGTTTATCTGTTGGGATCCGGAGGGTTGCCCACCAGAGGGCGCCGTGGATTCTTTCCTGGGAGCTGGTGCTAAGCGCTCACAGCTGATCCCCATCAGCTCATGATTAAGCTCTCCCTTCTTAAGCTGGAGGAGAGCTCCACTCTGAGCCGGATTGTTGAACTGAACTGACTTTGTCATGGTTAGCAAGCTTGAGCCACCCTGACTGTCTGAACCTGTAAATCTGTAAACCGGAACCTAACCTGCCTTGTCCTCTCTGCCTCCAGGGCAGAACCCTGTCTGCATCCAATAAACAATTGGAATTTTTATCCTGCCTGTGTGTCTGTGAGTTCTGCATCTGGGCTAGTAATCCTGCCTGATCATGACATTTGGATGGAAATGCCTACTCAAATACTTCATTAAACCTTAAATTACTAGCAGTCAGAGAGGAAAAGAACATAAATTCTGGAGACAATGTGGCCATCAGAACGCCAATCATTCTCATGTATTTTGGTACTGCCCAAAGTTGGCACCTTACTGGGATGGAATCTGTCAGACTACCGGGATCATTTTGGGGTACGTCATCCCTAAGAACCCCAGAATGTTTCTGCTGGGACTGATATCTGACTAAGTATTTCGAAAAGAAGACGAGTACCTTTTTAAAATTCTATCCCTTGCAAGCAAACAAGCCATTACACGGTCATGGCTAAAGAAACTCGCTCCAAAGCTGCAGCATTGGCAGGAAGTCGTTGAGGAGATCCACTCCATGGAAAAACTGACCTATCTTTTATGCATAAATGGACATTCTTACAATAAATGCTGGTCTAAATGGCTGACATACAAGAATAAGGAAACATAATGAAGCTTAATATCTGGTATTATTTTACCTTTTCTTTTTTTATTTATCTATGTGTCAGTGCCTCAAGTTCTGTGTGTGTTGTATGTTTCATTGTAATAAAAACATTATATAAAGAGTGTAAAAAAATAAACACAATATTGTGTGTATATTTTATACCATCATTTTTATTGTTGTAAATGAGGAAATTGATTAGTTGAACCGATAAACTTAAAATTAGAAATGTCAACTAATGAGGTTTTCATGGTTTTGTTAAACCTCTGACCCAAATACAGAGATTAACTCCCAGAAGACAATTTATGAACCAACAGCGTAAAGGGCAGATGTTGATGGATAAAAAAAAACAGAGCCTCTGGAGTTCTGGTCCTCTGAAAAACAGGGAATAGGGTTAAAATGGAAAATGACCAGGAATGACTGCAGCAGGTGGTGAGCTTAATTTTCAGAGTGAGATTCCTCACCATGGAGAGGGTGGGGGGGTTTTACCATTAGGCAATACTAGGCAGTTGCCTAGGGCCCCAAGTTGCTGGGGGCCCCCTAAAACTCTGTTTACATGTATGGTA
>NW_015150834.1:25829-27641 GCF_000732505.1 Cyprinodon variegatus
AACAGATAATGGATGTCTATTCTATTAACATTTCTCTATCTCTATAATGGTTCTGTTTCATGTTTTGTCTTCTCAATTTAGAGGGCCCCCTGCCTGTCTTTGCCTAGGGCCCCAAATTTCCTAAATCCGCCCCTGGGAGAGGTGGGTGGGATCCAAGGCTGTGGCTGAGAACTTGGTGGACAGCTTGTCCTTCTAGTGGCGGTTGATGGTGAGGTCGACAGCAGCTGCTGGGTGGACAGATTGTGCAAGGAGGAGTGGCTCCAGTTTATTCAGCTTCTAGGGAGGGTCTCTTAGAGGGAAAGCTCTTTGCTTATAGGCTTGTAAACTCTCAGGGATTAAAAACATGGACAACATTACTTTGATGCACAGACTTTCAAGGAGCAAGTGGAGCTTGAAAGTTACTAATCAGAATAACACTCTGGCAGAGAAAAGTTGGCATCCTGCTACACTTAAGCACTCAGGCAATGAGGCTGATGATATGCAGGACACCTGACGGCCTTTGGATGTTGTATAACAATAAAAGCATTTTAAAAGCTTCCTCTGGTGTTTTAAGCTTAATGATAAAAAGCTGCTGCACAGGGCTTGGATTAAAAGAAATCTTAAATGAGATCAGTTAAAGTGGTCAGAGCAGTCAAAAGATTGAACTCAATGAGCAGAGGATTTTGAAAGGTACGGTCCATATAAGGTCTAGGTCATGGTCTTAAGGCAGGCAAACATATTTTCAGTCCTCAGCTACAGCTGAAACTGTACGACGGAACCACAGGGTTTAAAAGTTCACAGCTTACAATGAATGTTTTTTAAACTGTAAGGCTCGATGCTCTGATGCAACCTAACTGCTCACACTGTACGTCCAAAAGCCACATGTTGGACTGGAGAGAGAAATGGTGGTACTGGTGGTCAATCTGGAAGAAGAAGAATTCTTTTTTTTTGCACATTCTTAGTGTGCATTTCTTTCATTTCATTTATAGGTTGGTGAACTTAATTCATTTTTTGAAAAAGTGAACTATGAATGTGAACTAGTTCATTTTCATCTGTGTCAACTGAACTTTGAGCTTGTTCTTTTAAATTATGAACTGGAACAACAAAGTCTGGGGTGGAGTGTTGGTGATGAGGAGATATTGTAGAGCAGTATTTCCCAACCTTTTTTCCATTTGGGCATTTTTTCTTACCATGAGTCCCTCTCAGTCAAAATGATTGATTATCGACCAAAAGTTGAACATAAAATAACTGATATAAAACAATCTTTTACTGAATCTTTTAACAATAGCATTTCATTCTTATCGATTTTATTATTTCCATCTCAAATAAAAAAACAAACAATATTAATATGTTGTCTGGAAGATAGTAAGCAATAGAAAAAAATCCATCCATTTTCTGTAAATGGGGTCGCGATGGGTGCTGGTGTCTATCTCCAGCTGTCTACGGGTGAGAGGCGGGGTCCATCCTGGACAGGTCGCCAGTCCATCACAGGGCAACACAGAGACAAACAGGACAGACAACCATTCACACACATTCACACACCTCAGGACAATTTAGAGAAGCCAATTAACCAATTAACAGTCATGTTTTTGGACTGTGGGAGGAAGCCGGAGTACCTGGAGAGAACCCACGCATGCTCAATGAGAACATGCTCCATACAGAATCAAACCCGGTTGTTTTTCAATTAATAGATTAATAATCAGATAGCAAAAGATTCCCTAAAGAAGAATTTTTATGAAATTAAACCAGATGAAACTGAAACTTTTCCACTGGAGGAGTTCTGGATTATAGTTCTGGACTATATTACCGGTATATATAGCATATTGATAGACA
>NW_015150834.1:28699-29602 GCF_000732505.1 Cyprinodon variegatus
TTTTTTTTTTCATCTGTTACGTCCACAGGGGCACAAAATATTTGACGACACACAGGCAAAAGTCTTTTTAACTCTCTTGAACTTTTTTTCCTTCGATTCAGCTGTGGGGATGTTCTGTAGAAAAAAACAGAGAGGATCAAATAGCTTTCTGTGTCCAGAAAAATAAATTACTGTTAATATATAATAGAAATGTACACATTCAGTGATAAAATGTTACAGGGGACGGTATGGGGGGGATGGTCATTTAAGAAGGGGGATGGATGTAGCCCTTGTAATGCACTCACTGACTATTATTGGTAAATGAACTCCAGGCTGGGAATCGCTATTGTACAGGACACTATTTTGCCATATAGGAGGAACCATGTTTCTAGAATGTCCCCTCTCACGCTCAGGGCTTACCTCACCTACTGTATGCTCTCTTCACACCTGGGAGTCAAGGGATGCCTCAGACGGGCCTGTTAGTGCATGTACTGACAGGGTATGAATGAAAAGATAAAGACTTTCAAATCTAGATGTGACATTTGCAAGTCGGTTGACGCACATAGTGAGTACATGATGACTCTAGCAGACTTTGGTCAAAAGTAGGAGCTGATCAATTCCCATGGCCTAATAAGAACTGCTTGATAAATGATTGAAATGTATTGATCTCATATTGTAAAAAATGTAACTCTGCATTTAACCCATCCCCTTAGGGAGCAGTGGGCTCCTGTTGTGCAGTGCCTGGGGAGCAGTGTTTGGTTAGGGGCCTTGTTCAGGGACCCAGAGTAGCAGACTGTAGGTGTGGGGCCACCACTCCCACAATGATGGACCATCTTTCAAACCTTTGAGAAGTTGACTGTCTACTGGAGAAAAAAAGAGCACCACAGTGATACACACTGTATCACTGTGTGATACAGTGTGTAT
>NW_015150834.1:31689-32680 GCF_000732505.1 Cyprinodon variegatus
TTATTTCATCCAAATGAAAAATGGAGAACAGATAAGCAGATCATGGCTTGTCTACAGTGAAAAGAAGGACTGGGTTATTTACTTTTGCCGTCGTCTTTTTGGAAAGTGTCCAACCTCCACCTAAATGGCAGCTACGGGAAATCTAGTGTCTTTTTTTTTTTTTTAATGTAATGTGACCAAAATGGTGTGCTTTGACGATTTGAAAAGTGTTAAATTGCAATTATATTTTGAATGAAATTAATTGCCCAGCCTCAGTTTTAAGGACTTTAATCAAATCAAAGTCATATCTGTACAGGTGGCCGTCAAAACACAATGCAGTCACAGTTTAGCACCATTTCAACTTTTTTCCGGCAGTATTAACAGTTGGAATCCTAGGATCGAGTTTTTAGACCCGGGGGGCTTTGAGGTTTCACACCGTGTGTATCAGTGGGTTGAGCTTGAATGTAAATATAAATCATTTATGAATTATTTGGCAAAAGCTACCAAAACATTTTATGTATTATGTCTTTCCAGAAAGTTTTGACATTGACAAGTTAATGTAGTTAACTTATTAATCATAAACGGATTCGCCATACAACATTCTAATGTTGCAAAGACCCATAGAGCACTTTCACTCTATTGGAAAGAGACATAGATTCTCCAGAGATTGGCTTTTCCTGTAAACATAATTCACTGGAGTGTAACTCCTTTATGTAAAGGTATAACTATCAGTGGTGGGATTTCATTACAATTTGAATCGATTTATATACAGAGCATGTAATTAATTAATTAATTAATTAATGCCATTTTAATTTAAAACCATATATTGACAAAATAAACAAAATAAACAATAAACTACTTATTTCAAAACCCTTTTTTTTCCCTCCTAATTTCTTGAATAAATAAACATATGGGCGCAGTAACACATATTTGTTTTTAATCCTGTCATGATTTGGTTTATGGTTTGTTGACCAAAAAGCAGAGGCAGGGAGGCAGAGGTGAATTTCTTGTG
>NW_015150834.1:32882-48000 GCF_000732505.1 Cyprinodon variegatus
AAAACAAGGAGCAAAGCAAAAACTGAACATCCAAAAGAAAAACATAACAGAACCAAGACTGAAACAGTAACTAAGAATTAAGCAGAGAACACAGGAAAATAAAAATAAAACCACTAAAACTAGAAAACAAGGAGCAAAGCAAAAACTGAACATCCAAAAGAAAAACATAACAGAACCAAGACTGAAACAGTAACTAAGAATTAAGCAGAGAACACAGGAAAATAAAAATAAAACCACTAAAACTAGAAAACAAGGAGCAAAGCAAAACTGAACACTCAAAAGAAAATATAACACAACGAAGACTAAGACAGTAACTGAGAAAAAAAACAAAGAACACAATAAACTAAGAATTAAACCATAAAAAACTAGAAAACAAGGAGCAAAGCAAAAACTGAACATCCAAAAGAAAAACATAACAGAACCAGAACTCTAACAAATCCATTATATAGTTTAATAATCTAACCCATTGGCTTAGTTAAAATTTATAACCATTTAGCTTTTCAAAAATCCCAATATTTTATTAAATGTTTTTGAAAAACTACTTCTGTAGAAGTGGGAACAGTATGTTGATCAAGTGTACCTGAAGATTATGAATATATTAAATAAGTAGATGAAATAAGGTGATTCAAATCGGCGGTAAACCCAATTAGTGATTATTAAATTATTTTGAAATGTAATTTGCTTATTCATCAGAGTTCTTTGTCTTTTACATAAGAGGTTGGACTCCTAAATCCGTCTGTTTAAAATCCAACTGTCTTTCACCAATTTATTAATTTAGACTATTTAGACTATGGCTATCAGCAGAGTTATTAATCACCAACCACATAAATTGCCTCTGTTCATTCGGATGATAGTGAAAAGGAGGGACAGCTGCTCAGTGATGCAGTGGGTAGCACTGCTGCCTTGCAGCAAGAAGGACCCAGGTTCGATTCCCAGCCCAGGGTCTTTCTGCATAGAGTAAGCATGTTCTCCCTGAGCATGCATGGGTTCTCTCCGGGTACTGCGGCTTCCTCCCACAGTCCAAAAACATGACTGTAAGGTTAATAGGCTTCTCTAAATTTTCCTTAGGAGAGGGTGTGTGTGTGTGTGCATGGTGTTGTGTCGTTGTGTTGCCCTGTGATAGACCTGCGACCTGTCCAGGGTGTGCGCCTCCTCTCGCCCATTGACCGCTGGAGATAGGCACCAGTATCCCTCGCGACCCCAGCCAGGATAAGCATGACAGAAGATAGATGGATGAATGAAAAGGTGGGTGGACCTGACCTGAGTGATTCACTTCATAGAATATACGCAAAAGACCTCGGGTTAAAATACATTGGTACCTTTATTGCTGCTAATCCCTATCACAGTATTACTGTATCTAATAAAAACACAGACATTAAACACTACTGAAAACAAGCAGAGGTTTTCAAAAGTATTAATGTTTATTACTCCTGTAGAAGTATAAATCCTACTGTTTTAAAACATTTTTGTAGAAGTTAGAGGATCAACTTTACTTAATTTTTTAAAACTAAAAGTATAAAATTAAAAGTAATGCAGGAAATTCTAATTCTGCATGATAACTTCCATTAGACTTAATTATCTTAGTATATATATATATAGTTATAACTAATGGCAACAGTGTCACATTTACCTTTGCATGATCTTGGAAAACTATTTATTTTGGTTTGAAACTTATTATTTTTAAGGTTTTCCCTTTTTTTTAATTCTAACAGGCCATAATGAAAATGAGCTTAAATGAAACAAAAAGTAAAGAGTCTATTTTTTATAATGTAAATAGTAGAAAGTAGAGATAATTGCAAAGAAAAATGTAGGGAGTAGAATTAAAACGTTTAAAAAATAGTTTCTCCAGTAAAGTATAGATAGCCAAAATTTCTACTTAAGTAACAAAGTATTTGCACTTTGTTACTTGGCACCCCTGATTAAAAGAATCATGTTCGTTGATCTTCCATTATGGATTATCAAGGTTACATAAACGCAGCATCGTGGCCCATATATGCATGTTTGGGCTCTAAAATCTATTTAAATGCCATATTAATGAAGAGGTCAGAATCGCAGCATTATTGAACAAATAAACTGGAAGAAATGACAATAAATGAGCTGCTTTTTGTGACATACATATATGAACCGTTATTGCTTGGTGCACCCTTTAATAACACTTGACCGTTTACGCAAAAAGAATGAGGAGTGCAGGCAAGCAGGAGTTAACAGTGGCAAATAAATTGAATTTCCAAAGAGCATGGCTTTCAGCCTGGCTTTGTTCAGTGTCAATCTTATTAGAGACACATACAGAACGCACAGCAGCAAGTGTCTGGGAAATGTCAACAGATCCTCCACGACCCCTCCCTGCCAGACAGGCCAGTGTTAAACAGTCCATGCTGTTCAAACAGTTACCATCCTGCTTTTGCTCCCAGTAGGCATGAAGATGTGAACTTTACTCAGGGTCTGGGCACCCTCATGCTTCAGGGAAACGGGCTGGTATTCCTGCAGTGGTTTGTCTTTTCAAAATGGTTCTTTGTAAAATAGATTCATGTGTTCAGAGAGGATGAGTCGGAAGTGCTGTGTCTGTATCAGTGATAAAACGTTCGATTGTTCATTCGTTAAAGCTCTGAAGTGAAACAAAAAGTCAAACATATCTGGTTGGATGTTGGACTTTCTCTACCAGGATGAATTAGAGGACCTGAATGCTCATTTCTTGTGAACAAACCAGGTGGAATCACACATAATGTCTCCCTTAAACATGATGTCCTCTCAAGCACACAAATTACCCAGAGCTTTTAAAGGACATGGGGACATTGGTGCTACAGCCAGCAGACAACGAGATCCCGTGGTGAATTTTGGGATCCAAATCTCTCTCTGCTGCATGGAAAAGAAAAAAAAAACACCCTTTCTGATCAGATGAATAAACTTCACTAAGCTCACTTTCCGTTGCTAGGGAACAGCCCCCAACTAGTTTCTTGCGGCCTGATGCCAACTGTTGGAGGAAGGGATATCATACGCATAACTGCAGCAAAAAAAAATTTAAAAAGCAATGCTTTTGCTAAAAACAAAGCCCTTCCCTTTGGTTTCATAAGTGCTACCTGCATAGTATCCCAAATTCTTACCTCTGACTGTGTGGTCCTTATCCTGTTTTTACCTCCTCTTTGACTGTCAAACTTTTAACCTTTTATGTGTTCAATAATCTCTTGATAAAACCAATAAACCAGACCTTTTTTGTAATCCTTTTATCCTCGTTTCTTGGATTATCTCTGCAGGCATGTTCCCCTTGGTGAGGACTGCTTCTAAAGCTCATAGCCTTGTCTAAATGCAAGCCTTTTGCTTATTCTTCTCAGCAGATGATCGTGTGTCATCCTCTTTGTTTTTCTTTAAAAGTAAAATGACCAAGAAAGTGTTAGGAATCCAGTTTGTGTGGGTTGTGTTTTTGTGTTGTTCACTCCTTCCACCACCAGGTGGTGCCCTGTTCTCGTTGGTCCTCCCACACGCCTGCGGCTGGTTGGCTCCTCACTGAGGACTATTTGAGCTGTGGACTGTCACTACCTCGACGCCAGAGTGTTTGCCAGTTTTGGGTACTCTAGCCAAGCTGAGTTTTGCTGAGTCTAACTTAGTCTTTGTTTTTCGCTGAGCCTAGTTTTTGTCTTTGCCTTTTCGGCAGGAAGCCTTCCTGCAAGCTGGATTTTTGGCCTTCTCCCCCTGGAAGGATTGTTTGAGTCTCACACTGAGCAGGGGATAAACCTCCACAAGTTCCGTTCAAGTCCTCCAGGATTCCCATGTGACAGTCCTCTCAATAGCTCCTCTGGGTCTAACCAAGTCTATACCTGTCCGCCCTCCAACGAGTCTCAACCTCTGGAAACACCCACACCGACTGGATTCTGGGAAGAAGGTTTTCTCCACTAACGTGAGTCCCATTTTCTCTGTCTCTCCAAGTCATCGTTAAAAGTTCCCACGGATCCTGAACTAACCCCTGACACTTCCCTTCCCTCTTCCAGTTCCGGTTCACCAGTTCACTTTGTTTCCTCAATCCAACCCCGCTGGTTTCATCAATAAACCTGTTCAAACTTTTACTCTGGTTCTCTGAGTGGTTTACTGCATGTGGGTCAGACCTCTTAAGAAAATCACGACAGCTCAGAGAGCAAGAAATCATAAAAACTGAAGAAACAATGACAGAGAAGGTGAAAGGCTTTTATACAATTAAAAAAGACATCCAGAAATGATAACAGGAAGTAGAAGATTTACAGGTTCTTAGAATTTCTAAAAGTAGAATGGAATGCAGACCTATGTAGAGCCATCCTAACCTCAACAGCACAGCATCCCAGTACATCTTAAAGGCCACATCCCATTTATAACTCCACTCATAACTAATCAACACATTTCCAAAATACTTTTTTGCACTTCAGCCACACTTTCAACCTCCACCACCAACTCTACAGTAAGCCAGAAGTCAACTCTAAAGGGCATTTTGATGGCAATGGTACAGGCTTATATGGAGTGGATTCCACCATTATTACACTAAGGCAAAGTGGTAAAGGTTTTACCATTCACTTTCCATCGTAGTGATGATCAATTGTCTGAGTTAACATTGGAGGAGTTCGTATCTCTTGGTAATTTCTGTGAAAGATAACTTCTAAGGTTTTAACAATTTTAACTTTATTGTCCTCAATGTCACACTTCTACTACTTTGTCATAAGCCATCTCATCATTTTCACACCAAGCCATTTATTTTTTTTTATTTTTTCCTCTTCCGATTCGTTGTTCTCACATTTATTTGGCTGTCTACCGCCACATTTCCCACAAAGCCACCTTTATCTACACACTTTCCTGTTTTGATGTTGATAACAAACCTGAAACTGTGAAGGAAAAGTGGCCCATTAAGATAACATATCAATCAGCACTCCATTTTAGGAAATATCCGCCTCAGAGCTCTGCGCTCTACAGACTTTCGGAGAGGAAATGAGTGTGCTGTTACTTTGGATAGAGAAAGCCAGAGGTAACACTATTTCTGTGATAGAGTGCGTTGCCAAACATCTCGGAAGACCACATAAAAAGAGTCCGGATTGTTTTGTGTGGGGTATAGGAACCGCTGGTCGAAAGTCTCTTGATGACCAGGGTAGCTGCATCCTTACACAAGCTTATTGAAGTAGACGGGAACCATTCCATTATGACCGCTGTATGTGAACATCAATGTCTTTTAGAGATCTCAGTGGTTTTAGTTAGAACTGGGAGGATAAGTCTCAACGAAGCAGCGTTAGCAAAGCATATTATAGTCAGGTAAGAGAATCACTTGATGCAAGTAATTCAACAATCACACATGTGACACTGTAGAAAGTATGGATTGGTGTAGATTACACGGAGCAGGGTCCAGCAGGCAAGTAGTAGAAGTGTAGTCACACAGAGGGAGAAGGTACAGAAATGACTTCTGCATGCTGAATCACTGGGACTTTTAATTAGGCAAGGTCTAAATGTGAACACTTTGTTTGCTTTTAGCTTCCACTTTCTCAGTTAAAATGTCACTGTCAGACTGATAGTTGCTGACAGAAGAACCCTCAGACTATTGTAGTCTTGTTGTCACATCTATCAAAAATCTGAGAATTTCACAAATTCAGCTATTTTTTCCCCAGATTTCCTTGATAAAAGATTTTACCCAAAGCTTCTAAAGCACATATGTCAAAGTTAAGGCCGGATCCGGCCCACGAATTGTTTATCCATGGCCACCCGGATGATATTTAATTTAATTAGTGTTGGTGCACTTGTGTTGCACACACCAACACTACATTCCCAGGGGAAAACATGATTGTGTTTTGCTTTTAATTGATTTTTTTTGTTGGGCATGTTTGGATTGTTTTGGTTTTTGCTCTTTAACAATCCAAGCTGGGCTGAAGTTGGTTGTTTAAGAAGGCGGAGTGCACTAACTGCGCTCTGCAGCTGCAGCGCAGTGTCAGCAGAGGCTGATTGAAGCCAAAATAAAAGGAGCCTGGATGGAGGGAGGGGAGGAGCTGATCCTGCAGGTGATAGAGAAGGACACGCTGCTGAATGAGGGGCTGGTGGGATCTGCACAATACTCTGATTGAGACGGAGCGCTACTTACAGACGTGGACTTCTGCCCTGACTGTGCCATCTGTTCACCTCCAGGTATTCTGTGCCCGGCGGGCGGATCCCACCTGCTCCTCGCTCGGCAGCATGTCCGCCTCTATCAACTGCCCGATCAGCTCCCCTCTCCTTCAATCCAGGCTCATTTTATGTTGGCTTCAATCAGCCTCTGCGGACACCTCGCGCAGCATTTACGAAGCGCAGTTAGTCCACTTCCTTAAGGCTAGTTTATATTTCTGAAGCATAGCCTCTGCAACCGTCAAATCGGTCTCAAAAAAATTCTGACTACACGTCGGACGGCTGCAAACCCGAGCAGACCTCAAGCGGAAGTGCACAGATAAAAAGCAGCTGTGATTGGTCCTTGGTATGCCTTTATGGCTGTCTGTGTGGTCGTCCTTCTCAATTTGGTGCGGGAGCGCGCCATTTTTAAAAACCGAGGAGTAATAACAACAATAGATAACCACGACGAAAGGCTGATCGAGGAGGTTCGGAAGTACAGCCACTTGTACGATGCCTCAGACATGTTGTTTTGGAAAATAAATGCTCCGACACACAGGCGCGAAATTCTCGTGAACATCCGCCAAAGTTCTCGAATAGGCTCCCCCTTGCGCTTTGGCGGGAAACTACTGGGCGTCCCTTGAAATTTCAGACCGACGTTGCAGAAGCATACCAGCAAAACTGGTTTGCGATCAGACGCAAGCGACATTTGATGTCTGCGGTTGCAGAAGTATAATCCGCCCTTTAGACAACCTGCTTCATCCCACTGTGTTCGGATTGTTTTAGTGGTGAAATAAAAAACCAAAACAATCCAAACATAATCTATAATGCATGCACTTTTATTTATGTATTTATCTTAATAAGTTTATTAATATAATAAAAGTTTATTCATAATAGTGATATTGATTGATATAACCAGTCGGGCCCTCGGCATGTAGCAAATTTGTATTTTGGCCCTTGGTGTATTTGACTTTAACATCCCTGCTATAAAGTAAACAAATAATACACTGCAAAAAACTGACATGTAAATTTGTCAATTATTTCTCAAAATAAGTGCATTTTTTTCATGTCTAATTATCTTTTTTTAGGAGTAAAAATACCAATTCCATTGGCAAATCATTGTATTAACCTGCTCAAATTAATGGTTAATACACTTTATTTAAGAAAGTTTTACTTGGTTCTAGTTTGTTTTTGCAGTGTAGGTTTAGTGAAGATTTAATTAGCCTGAGTGTGTTTGCAGCAGAGCAAATGAAGGAAACAGAGAAAAGTCAGCTCAGGGTTGGATTTATAGGGCCAGAGGGCCACTCATCCCACCCAGCCAATCATTGGTCACCCCTGTGGCCCCTCCCACCAGGTGATCTGTTGTTCCACCAGGTAATAACTGACCACCTCTGGAACAAGCAGTTCTCTTCTAAACCAGAGGGTGGCATCTGTGATGCCTTCAGGTACACTGTCCTACTTTGACATTTTAAAGTTAGACTCCACCAAAAAATTTCTACAGAAACATAGAATTAATTCTTCACAACAGTCTCTTAGCATCAAAGAGGACAGCAAAGAACTCATGCTCTTTTATAAATTAGTTTTTCTACATTTTTAGTTGTTTTTTAATAGGAATAAAAGGAAAATATTTGTCAGGTCTTGCAAAGAAAAATCCTGAAGGTTTATTTTAGGTCATAAAAAGTGTTCTTCAGTTTTGGCAATTAGATTTGGCAATCTTCTTTGACCTGCAATGAATCATGGGAGATGGTGAGATGTTGGATGTTTTTAGGCAAGAATGGAGCTTTATTAAACTCAGATTTCTCTTTCGATTGGTTAACATTTCAGTGAACCAATAAAACGAGCCCCGATGTCTCCAGACAACTGATATATTTATTTCTAAGATGAGACCTGAAAACTTTTATAAATTTGTTCAACTGAATATAGAATTGTTTATTTGCCTTTGTGTCTTTTTTCCCCCAAACTCCAATCTGCTAAATGACACAGAAAAGGAATGAAAACTAGAACAGGTTGTTCTGAACAGGCCGAGACGATTTAGGAACATTTTCTTTTGGGCTTTCAACTCCCTGCTGTTTAAACCCTGAAGCAGAACCGTTACAAACAAGAAACAATCAAACAAACAAAGAAATAAATATTTTTGTTTGATAATATGTAACATTAGAATTGTTTAATTTTTCAAGATAAGTTTTAATGGATACTTTGTTAATCTCCCCGTGCATCAAAAATGAAAAGCTTCCTCATCTGATCTACTTTTGAGATCAAACACAGGAGTCCTTGATGTTCATTTTCCTGCAGTTAACGTCTCCAGGGAGCATCATGGATGCTGCGCTGTGGGAAGAGGGCTCAACAAGCACTACTGCAATCTTAAACTTAATTTGAAGTAAAACATATATTTATTCAGCAAATTACTCAAGTTATATTAACAATATCCATGAAAAGTCTACATAAATTTAATCTGATTTAATCTGTTGCAAAAAGATGGAATACAGCAAACAGAATATAAACTTAAATAAAACAACAGAAAAACAACAACTACAAAATAAGAAAGATAAATCACATCTATTTTAGATAAATAAAATTAGGCAAAAGAGACGCACTGTTATTAATCTTAGTTTTCCATAACACCAAACCTTGAAAGCCGTACTTAAAAAAAACTGGATGTAAGAACAGCTGAATTTTCTCCCGGTCTCATTATCTACCGTTTACTGTTCATTCATTTGACGTCCAAACGACAGAGCAATGCCAGCACATGGAAAACAACATTAAAACAATAAAGCATGCTTTGTAAGACAGAATTATGATCAGCTGCACTGATGAATTTCAAAGCTGACAAAACACATAAGCGATCCAGAGACAGATCACCCAAACCAAAGCTGATCGTTTCGTTCTCATATACTGCAGTGTTTCCCAACCTTTAATGACTTGTACCCCTTTGGCCATTTTGTCTTAATATGAGCACCTCTCAGTCAAAAGTATTGATTACTGTCCAAATGTGGAACGTATAATAACTGATTATGAAATAAAAACTATTTTACTTAATCTTTTTATTTGAGCACTTAATTCTTAGGCATTTTATGTTTTCCATCTCAAATAAAAAATAAAATATTATAAACAGGAGCTCCTCTAAGTAACTCCACTATAATAACATTTAAACTTGATGAATTGGGAATAAAATACAGAACAAAATCATAGTCAGACTGACTTAATGACTCTATGCAGTCTATTCCTCTGCTTTGTTTAGATGTGTGTCAAAGCTTAAGGTGAACTGGAAAATATAATAGTAACCTACTTCTTGGTTGATAAAAGATTTTTTTTTTTTCTATCGGGTCCTGACAAATGAAAAATTTATCCTAGCCCTACTTTATTTTACTATCTAAGAAATGAAATATTTTCATGTACCCTTTGCAATGCCCTAACGGACCACTAGGGATATGCGTACCCCAGGTTGGGAAACGCTGCTAAACTGGAGAAACCAGACCACAACTTATTGGACAAACATATGGAGCAGCATTGGACAAGCAGCAGCTCTGAGCAAGGGTCAGCTGAACATTGGCATCTCGAGAATAAAGGAAACACCTCTGAGCAGTAAATGTCCAGATTTTAGACAGAGACGACAGATGCTTCGAAAGAGGGTGAAGGAAGCCATCTTTTTTAAAAGGGAAAAAGCATAACTTAACAGAGGGGGAGGGTTGGGGTTTCAGCTTCCAAGCGTTTAAAATTCAGTCCTGGAACTCATTCCAAATAAAAATGGCCTAAGCTCCTCATTATTCAAACGGCCAAACACAAAACACAAAAACATATACAAAAAAAAAATTACAACAATCCAGGAGGAGACAGTTTGGTCTTTGATTTGCATCTGAGTTGGAGGATGGACCTCTATGTTGTTTAACCCCATTGGCCCAGCAGGCCCGGTTCAGGGCCCAACTGACACCTGCTCATGTTTATCTATTTAGAGAAATGGCCAAAACACTGTCACATGGTGTTTCATCCACATGCATTTCAAATTTCTAAAATGCTTCGAAATTATTATTTCACAAATTCTTTTTGTTTTATAGCTGTATAAACAAATAAAATGTGATTTGAAATTCCACCTGACATGTGTGACTCTTTGGGAGTAATGCAACAGCAGGTATTCATTTTTAGCCTGACCCCTAATGGCCACCATCATTGGAAACTAGAGGCTCTGACCTTTCCAAGGAGGGGTCGGAGGTCACTGTGTGACCATTTCAGGTGATGTAACCGGCATGCGTCACATAAGCTTGCTCTATTATTATTTTCTATTCAGTTTGGTGATTTTATTGGTAAATTTCAATGAAACAACGGCTAAATATTAGGACCAAAGAATTTGTCTTATGCAGAAGGTCTTCGATAATGTAAATCAGCATATTTTCCTGACCAGATTCCCTTTTATGAGTGGAAAAATGCATTTTCACTCTTTTGGCACTGTGCAAAAAATCCCATTTCCTCCTAGCACACTGCCCACTAAAATCTTTGTGGAACAAAAAGGTTTCAACTTATTCAGTCCAAATGTGCTTAACTTAGAGTCAAGATGTGGATCTATAAAGTCTGAGGGTTCATCCAGAGTTTCAAATGGTGTTTTGCAGTGTTTATTGTGGAAAAACAAAATTGGTGAGGCTAAACATTTTTAATTTTTTTATTTGTTTAAACACCTTTAAATCAGACATGGTGACATTTAAAATAGTGATTCCAACTGAAAAAAACATTCCTCTATGCTTTTCTGTCACACAAATACAAACAATTGTATTTCCAGTGTATAGTTTGGGAGCTGTATTTGCTTTAATTCACATATGTGGTTTCAGGCAGAATTTGCTACTAAGACTCTCAAGGCTTAAGGGTTTAAATTAGGGATGCACGATATAATCGGCCCCCTATCGGTATCGGCCTTAAAACTGAATATCGGACATCGGCCACCCCACCGATATTTAACCCGATATTTGATCAGCTTCTGAGTTTCTAAAGNAGTAAAAAGTCACCATAAAAATAAGTAGTAAAGTAAAGTAAAAATATCAGAAAAATCTACTTGAGTACAGTAACCAAGTATTTGTACTTCATTACTTCCCATCTCTGGTCAAAGCTGAAGGTGAACTGCAACATATAAGAGTAACTTACTTTTTGGTTGATAAAAGATTTTTCTTTTTTCAATTGGGTCCTCACAAAGCAAAACTGATCCCAGTCCTAATTTATTTTACTACCTAAGAAATTAAATATTTTCATGTACCCCTTGCAATGCCCTAACGGACCTCTAGGAGTATGCATACCCCAGGTTGGGAAACGCTGCTATACTGCAGAAACCAGACCACAACTTACTGCACAAACATATGGAGCAGCATTGGACAAGCAGCAGCTCTGAGCAAGGGTCAGCTAAACATTGGCATCTCGAGAATAAAGGAAACACCTCTGAGCAGTAAATGTTCAGATTTTAGACAGAGACGACAGATACTTTGAAAGAGGGTGAAGGAAGCCATCTTTTTTAAACGGGAAAAAGCATCACTTAACAGAGGGGGAGGGTTGGGGTTTCAGCTTCCAATCGTTTAAAATTCAGTCCTGGAACTCATTCCAAATAAAAATGGCCTAAGCTCCTCATTATTCAAATGGCCAAACACAAAAATATATACAACAAAAGATTCCAACAATCCAGGAGGAGACAGTTTGGTCTTTGATTTGCATCTGAGTTGGAGGATGGACCTCTATGTTGTTTAACCCCATTGGCCCAGCAGGCCCAACTGACACCTGCTCATGTTTATCTATTTATCGAAATGGCCAAAACATTGTCACATGGTGTTTCATCCACATGCCTTTCAAATTTCTAAAATGCTTCGAAATGATTATTTCACAAATTCTTTTTGTTTTATAGCTGTATAAACAAATAAAATGAGATTTGAAATTCCACCTGACATGTGTGACTCTGCGGGAGTAATGCAACAGCAGGTTTTCATTTTTAGCCAGACCCCTAATGGCCGCCATAATTGGAAACTAGAGGCTCAGACCTTTCCAAGGAGGGGTCAGAGGTCATGGTGTGACCATTTCAGGTGATGTAACCGGCATGTGTCACATAAGCTTGCTCTATTATTCTTATTTTCTATTCAGTTTGGTGATATTATTGGTAAATTTCAATGAAACAACGGCTAAATATTAGGACCAAAGAATTTGTCTTATGCAGAAGGTCTTCAATAATGTAAATCAGCATATTTTTCCTACCAGATTCCCTTTTATGAGTGGAAAAATGCATTTTTACACTTTTGGCACTGTGCAAAAAATCCCATTTCCTCCTAGCACACTGCCCACTAAAATCTTTGTGGAACAAAAAGGTTTCAACTTATTCGGTCCAAATGTGCTTAACTTAGAGTCAAGATGTGGATCTTTAAAGTCTGAGGGTTCATCCAGAGTTTCAAATAGGGTTCCATGGTGTTTTGCAGTGTTTGAGGAAAAACAAAATTGGCGAGGCGAATCAGACATGGTGACATTTAAATATGTGCTTCCAACTGAAAAAAACATTCCTCAATGCTTTTCTGTCACACAAATACAAACAATTGTATTTCCAGTGTATAGTTTGGGAGCTGTATTTGCTTTAATTCACATATGTAGTTTCAGGCAGAATTTGCTACTAAGACTCTCAAGGCTTAAGGGTTTAAATAAATTATTGCTCTAACTACAGATCTGACTGTTTTTTATAAGCCATGACCCGGATGACTAAGATTTTACACAGGCAACCAAACACAGACAAGTATCACTAATAACGCAGTGTGACACTGAAAGACCTGTGAGATTGAATATTCAAACTTTGTTTAGGTGATTGGAGGCCTAGTGGTTAGGGCATAGAGCTTGAAATCCTGAGGTTCTGAGTTTAAGCTCCACTCCCACAGACTGCCACTCAGGGTCCCTGAGCAAGACCCTTAACCCCACACTGCTCCCCTGGTGCCGCACAATGGCAGCCCCCTGCTCCCCAAGGGGATGAGTTAAATACAGATCAAAAATGTTCCAATGTGAGATCAATGAAGTTCAATTATTTGTCATGATGGGTTTAAGGTGCCTAACCCACATGCAGAAATCACTCAAGAGGCAGAGAAAAAGTTCAAAGGTTTATTAACGAGAAGCACAATATATATCATGAACTGGTCCTTGGTAGGTTGACTGGTCTCGCAGGGGTTCACCACTGAGGGGGGACAGAGAGGTTAGTATTGATCCAAGTATTGCTGGTTTTTCTGGTGTACAAGGGAGTACCTGTTCTGAAGCTGAGCGGAGCAGTAGAGGGGGGGAACCCTGAGGGTCCAGAGGCTAGTCGGCAGACAGAGGGCTGAGGGCGGAGGCGGAGGCTTACTGAGTGCAGGCAGACGGATTCCAGAGTTCCTTCTCAGTTTTCTCTGAGAGCGGGCAGGCAGATTTCAGGCAGAAATAACCCTCCAGGGTTTCACTGAGAACAGACAGGCAGACTCCAGAAAGAGTCTTCACTCCAGGTTTTCGGATTGTCAGGCAGGAATATCTGAGAGACAGAAAAAAGATTGGATCAGACAGGTTCACAAAATGTTGGTTCAGAAAAGCAGGCTGGCTCAGGCTTTGCTAACCATTACTGGCAAACACTCTGGCGCTGGAGTGTCCGTCTCCGCCTCCTTAAGAAGGAGCCTCCTGATGAGCAGATTGAAGACAGGTGTTGCAGTCAGCTCGTGCCCTCAGGAGATCTCGTGCGCCCTCTGGTGAAGAAAGTGGATAAAACCTCCAGATCTCAACATTATTATCATTATTATCTTTTTTTGTGGTGTGAATATAACATCTTATATATGATGATGGCAGACAACCCCCAGCCAAAGTTCAGAGAAAGATTGGTAAAGAAAGTGTTGCTTTTGAAGATAGAAAATGATAAAAGGAAAAGAGATGAGGTTCTGTTCAGACCCAGAATCCAAGCAGGTGTTTATTTAAAGGATTTTGAATAATACTGTGTGATACAAGCAGGAGATAAAGAGGAATTTAGACGTCTCTTGGTCGATTCTCTCTGGTTGTTCTTTAATGCTGGACATGTTATAAGATGATGATGACCAGAAGCTTAGCCGTCCTCACCTGCAAAGTGAAAAGAGCTATATAAACCGAATGGATTCTCCGACAAAAACAGAAACCTTGAAAAGTCACACATAGAGTGCAACAGGCGGGGGTTACCTGCTGACACCTGAACACAGAGATCTGATGACGCTTTTTAGAACCCTGAAGCTGGAGGCTGTGGACCACAAAACCGGATCTAAAAATATGAAATAAATATAAATAAGATAACCAGATTGTTTGCACTTAACATAAGATGGAGTTGTTTTTTTAATGAAAATCATTCCGCTTGGAATTTTTTTTTGCTCACCTGCTAAAAACAAGGTAAATAACACTTATTTCAAGAAAAATGTATTTACTTTTACTTAATTTGTGCGTTGAAGCTGCTTCAATATGCTTTAAATATCTAAAAAGTAAAAACAACGTTCTTAAAATCAGTGCTTTTTTCATTGATTTGAGCAGGGAAACAATATGATCATCTAATAAAATGAGTAGATTTGCCCTTAAAATAAGATAGACATTATGATTTTTGAAATATCACTGCAGGATGAATTTTTCTTCATTTAAATGTAAACCATTGAATTTAATTGCCAAATATTCTGATTTACCAGCTCAAAAGATGGGACATAGAGTTTCCCCATTTTTGCAGTGTAAAAGGAGATAATGGAAAACAAAATTTGGTGGCAAAAAGATTTTAAAGCTTCTTTTACTATGATAGATGGGTTACGTTTCGGGCAACAGGGGAAATGTTTGGAAGATAAAGGCTCTGGTGGCTTAACATGCGCCCAAATGACTGTTGTGACCAACGGATGAAACTGTGAATATTCAATTTATTCAGTTTATTTTTTATAGTGCCAGTTATCACGTCATCTCAAGGTACTTTACAGAGACAATTTAACCAGATCATCCAGTCAAATTGATAAAAAAGTTTTCTATCTAAGGAAAACCAGTTGATTGCATCGACTCATTGACTCTGCAGCAATCCCTCACACTA
>NW_015150834.1:49490-51307 GCF_000732505.1 Cyprinodon variegatus
TGATAGGAAGAGATGAAAGGTAACCACACAGAAACCTTACCATCTTTTCAGCTAGAGTGAATAGAATAAAGCCTTTCAGAAGATTCAATGCAGGAAAAAAAAAGGAAAAAGATGAGCATGTGAGGGTCCTCAGGGTACATCGTTAGCTGAAAATATAAGCTTTAAAATAAATCCCACAACCCTCTTTTAACCAGACGGCTGCCAGCACTAACCCAGCTGGGGGAGAGAAGGCCTTTTTCCTTCTCTACCTTCACTTTTTATCCAGCCGTCTTGATTGCATGACAGTGACTCACTTTTTCTTTGGTTTATGTTTGTGTTTGCCTGTATCTTATGTCAGGTATCTCTGGCTGCAGACCAGCATGTTTACTCTGCACTTACTGACCCCACAACTGTTTGTTGGCTTTTGTCGTTTCTTTTTCTTTGGTCCAGTCTGCTTTTTTTTTTATTTCTCTTGGTGTCCTCTCATTCCAGCCAGCTGAGGTAAATGTCTGTTTTCCATTGGTCCTGTTTCATCAAAGGTCTCCTACATTTTATTTCTATTGAGCTTAATTTGCAGAGTTTTGAAGCGGATTGTTGGGTTGATCAAAGCAGTAAAGATTATAACCGCATGTTTTCCTACACTGTGATTAATGACTATGGATCATCTTTAACAGATCCAAAGCCCATTTTGTTGATTAGAGCTTTTCAATGTGATTATTACTCATGGTTATTCATGCACTATCAATGCAAAAAAAAAAGTGAATGAAAATGTCAAGACAGGGTGAGATAAGCAGGAAAAAAGTATAAAACACTAAGGTATGTTAAGGACTAATGAGGGAGGAAGCGTATAGCAAAGACGGAAGGAAGCCATTTCTCCCAAAGCTGAGAGAGGATGCATACCATTGCAGCTGACCATGAAGAGTGTGAGATCTGATAAGTTTATTGACGTCAGGCAAATCAGCGGTTGATGTGGATGTGGATAATGTCCAAATCAGCATCATAACACAGTAATGAGGAAATGGCTGAACTCAGCTTTCTTTGTCAAAGCTAAGATTGAGTGACTTCCTTTTGTGATGTTTACAACGGCCTTAGCATCAGATATCACAACATCCTCCGTTGATGCTGCTTTCCTCTCATGCGACAGCACAATTTCCACAGGATAATCTATTTATTCCAAAACCTAACATGGTTTGTTCCTAAGAAATGTTCGAAAAAAAGTGCTGACAAGCACATTTGGGAACATTTCCCACCTCATTTATCAGCCTACTTTGGAGAATCAATCAAAAAAATATATATAACTGCTAAAAGTAGAAACAGTGTGCAAAGTGCATTTTAAAAATGTTTTAATTATGCATTAAAATACATTGTGTTCTCATTATTACTGCTTCCCTAAAAAGGTCTACCAGACCTGTCTCAGGTGAGGAGCTCTCTAAAAGATCCTCTCATTTGAATCCAGTCATAAATGCCATTGCATTTATAGAAGATGTGGGGTTTAAACAGCTTCTCCTTGGAGATTTATCAGAACAAACCACCTCTTATTCCAGGTAATGCAGTCCAGTCTGTTCAAAAAGCACAAATTCAGCACAAATTGTCATGATCTTTGCACTGATGACTGGATTATTGCTTCATTCCTTCCACCTCCCTAGCTCCGCCCGGTTTTTGTTACCTTTCATCAGGTCCACCTGTTCTAGCCTCTACTTAAACTGTTTTGTCCCATCCATCAGTGGCAGATTATTCGAGCAGTAGGTGAGAGTTCTCTAGCATACCCAGTTTGTTACTCTGATTGCCTGATTCAGACTAGTTTCTGCTCTGAGCATGCCTGCCCCTGTTCTGATCTG
>NW_015150834.1:51795-53759 GCF_000732505.1 Cyprinodon variegatus
AAGTATTTGTACTTCGTTACTTCCCATCTCTGCCCGCCACATACTATGCAAAATCATCCGGCTGGATTCCACCCCTTCTTCTGGGCTCGGACTGAACTATATAAACATGTCAGTGACTCACACGCTCGTTATTGTCCTTCAGAAGTATATGATCATTAACCTGTGTTTTCCCTTCTACAGAGGTTCAGGCCATTTAGTCTAAGATGCTGACCCGCGGACTTTCCAAGCAGTCAATAAACGCTTTTATAAATCACTTCAGTCTGTCTGCCTGAATTCTGGGTCCCATGTTCTGAGTCCTGACACAAATGTTATTTCTCTATACAAACTGTAAACTAATACGGTGCATATCACATAAAAAAATACGATTTCTGTGTAATTTACAGTTTATAAACAATAACAAATAAACAATGTTAAACCATATATTAGGATGTGCAAATAACACTGTTTCTTCCACCACACAGTACTCCCAATTCCCCATATTATACTTTTTTTTTTATTTTGTCTGAATATTATTCTTAATCTAAATTCAGTTGAGTCAAGTTCACAACAGGTCACCTCAAGGCACATTACAGAAACAATTCAATCAATTTAATTCAGTTTATTTATTTATTATTATTCATTGCCAATTCACAACACATGTCATCTCAAGGCACTTTACAATTCACCACATCATATAGTGAAATTTATTTAAAGTTTTCTAAGAAAAACCCGTTCATTGCATCGACTCATTCACTCAAAGACAATCCCTCACACTATGTATGCTTGTAGCGACAGTGGAGAGGAAAAACTCCCTTTTAACAGGAAGAAACCTCCAGCAGAACCACTGTGAGCACCGACTCAGATCCAGTCGGATTAAAGTTTCAAAGTTTCTACCCAAGGAAAACCCACTAATTGCATCCAGTCATTTTGCAGGATTTACTCCTACTGGACAAGCAGGTAGAGACAGTGGAAAATCGCTTGAATTATGTTGGTAACTCTACAGGAATCCCCTCACACTAAGCCTGCATGCAGCAACAGTGAAAAGGAAAAACTCCCTTTTAACAAAAGGAAAACTCGTGCGGAACTGGAGGTTTGAGAAGACAGAAGCAGACACACAAAAAGAAAATAAAAGCTCAGATCCTGTCTGTTAGAAAAGGTAATGCAACAAAAGCTCCGCAGGAAAGAATCTGTTAAGCAGATGAGCTCATATCAAAATGAATAAAAGAAAGCATATACAGTTAGTCATCCAAGCAGAACCAGGCAAAGTGGAGGGACCATGACAGCAAAATGCAAAAATAAGATAAAGTTGAACCAAAAAATACTGTGCAATTGAATAAAAGACACAGAATGAAGCAGAATGATTTAACTTAGTCTCTATGTCCTCCAGCAGTCTAAGCCTATAGCAGCAAAACTATATAGAGATAGCTCAAGAAAACCTGAACCACTCTAACTGTAAGATTTGTCAAAAAGGGAAGTTTTAAGCCTTACCTTGGTAGGTCCTATATTCCGCCTTTCAAAGTCACTTGTAGGTAAATATTTAATGAATTAATATATTATATCAATGTCATTTGTTATGAAATACGGTTGTTTAAAAACCAGTTGATTGCATCGACTCATTGACTCGAAGGCAATCCCTCACACTAAGCATGCTTGAGGACAGTGGAGAGGAAATACTCCCTTTGAACAGGAAGAAACCTCCAGCAGAACCAGGCTCAGAGTGAGCGTCCATCTGCCGAGGCCGACTGGGGTTCAAGGAGGCAGAAGCAGAGATATCTGACAGTAGAAGTAGTTTACAAATCAGGGTTGCAAAACTCCCAAGGATGCATTAATCAATCCAGACTACTTTGTGCCTGATAATGAAATATTCTGACTTTACTCTCATGATGTAATACATTTATTCTCGCTGTATTGTGGCTTAAATACTGGGATATTACAACCTTATTCTTATATTTTTTACTTTATTCTTACAATATTATGAACTTGCA